>NC_059677.1:5118606-5419701 GCF_905147105.1 Pieris brassicae
AGAGAATAATGATATGGTGCTAGTAAATTTGTATAGAAATATAATGAACCTATAAATAAAAAATAATACCTGGAATAAAAATGTTTTATTTTACCATGTAACCCTTACATCTAATTATAATATGGGTAGTGGTGTTAATGTAGGTAATATATATATATTTATTGTTATTTGTTTAGATGCGTACGTTAGGTTAGGTTAAATATAGTTTTATTATTTTTCTTTTAGAGCCATAGATTGGGTTACTGAATGTAGGAAAGTAGATAACGCGATGCATTCGTACTGAGGCATTCATAAGATAATGACTGGGTATTTCGTGCAGGAAATAGGAGCTGATAAGGTGGTGATAAGTAATTAGCTATGGTTTTGGGAAAGCTAACTTTGGAACGGTTAGAGATATCAGTTCGGTTCGGTTGCAATCGGTTCCGCACACCCTGTTTAGTGGGAATAGAGTACATATTTTTTTTTTAGTTTTGTTAAGTCATGATTTTTAAGGTTTGGTCACCCTTGAGCGAGAAAATATTGGAGATTTTTTTTGAAAATATATACCCACTAGTCACGATTAAGTCCTTATATAGCACTGTGCATATGTCTCTCGCAAATACGTACGAACCGTCATTGTTTTGATGAGCCACATGATGACAATGATCTGGTCATGGAGCACCTTTCTGTTTTGACATTTGAATACGCCAGCCCCTCTTTCATCTCTGAAATATTCTCTGAATGATCAATTCAATCAAAAAAAAATCAACTCCGCTACAACCTTTTTAGGTCTGGGACTCAGATTTCTGTATCTGTTGCATGAACATTTGTTAATCTAATTGGCAAGTAGATGATCAGCCACCATTTTTTTTTTTAATGTAATAGCAGGCAAACGGGCAAGAGGCTCACCTGATGTGAAGCGATACCGCCGCCCATGGACACTCACATTGCCAGAAGGCTCGCAAGTGCGTTGCCGGCCTTTCAAGAATTGGTACGCTCTTTTTTTGAAGGACCCTAAGTCGAATTCGTTCGGAAATACTTCAGTTGTGGAACGACGGACGTCGAGGTGATACGGATGGTACAACAACAACAGCCCGAGAAATACCTGCCCGGCCCGTGTAAAAAGTATCCCCAGTGCTGTCGTCCGCATAGCAATGAAGGTTGCTAAGTTGCAACCATAACTGACGCACGTCGTCGACTTTTGGGTCTAAAGCAAGCCGGGTTCCTCACGATGTTTTCCTTCACCGTTCGAGCTAATGCTAAATGCGCACATAGAAAGAAAATCCATTGGTGCACAGCCTGGGATCGAACCTACGACCACAGGGATGAGAGTCCCACGCTGAAGCCACTTGGCCAAAACTGCACAGAGATTAACACCGAAAGAGATAAAATGCGAATAGTGAAGACAAGTGATAAAGTTTTGTGTCAAGTGCGCGTAATTGAAGTGACCGTATATTTGTGGTCGTTACTGTATTTCTGCAGCTGCGGCTTTTAGTGTAAACAAATTCCTAGTTGATTTATTTAAAAATAAACCCTTAAAGAGATCTGAGGCGTTTCCGATCCCCTCGAGCTCGTAAAAATAGCATAATTACATTGACGCAACTATACCTTTAAGGAGGTATTAATTCTACGAAAATAGCAGCCTGGTTCTTCATTTGACTATAAATTCATTTACAATAAAAAAATAATGCTATGTTATTAGTATTAATTATAATTAAACTTCTAAATGAATTGTATTATTCCTTCTCTGCCATTTGAAAACATTGTAATAAATGGACATGCATTTGCGTGATTGCTTTTCTTGAAGGTATTCATCACTAACAGCTTATACTCGTTGAGATTGACATTGTATAAGACGTTCTTGTACCGTAACCATATTTATCCATTATTTCTCCTTCGTAAGGACCCGGCAGCCCCTGCCATTACGACTACGTTTTTGTCAGCTGACTCATGAGCTCTCTTAAGATCTTTGTACAACTTATGGATATCTTCTTCGGCTGCACTTTCTGTAGGAGCGTATACTTGAATAAGTGTTACTGGCAAGTTTTTAAATTGTAATTTTATGAATGCCACTCTTTCTGAAATGCCCGTAAAATTTACAATATGGTTTTTTAAAGTCTTTTTTTATCAATAAATCTTACTCCATGAAGTCCTAACGTTTCACCAATGTAGCAGAGGATGAAATCTTCGTATTCTAACTCTTTTTTACTCTTATTGTTGTCTTCTTCATTAAGTTTATTTTATTATAATATGTTTCTCGACATTATCGTATTGGCATAGTCTGTAACGGTAATGTATATATGTCTGTAATAAATAAATAAATGTTTGTTATGTAGTGGTCGCTTTCCCCCGGGGACCAGCCGGATTGGGAAGTATAAATGTACGTTATAAACGTATAAATGTATCGAAATCATACCTGGCACACCTGGCAATCGTGATTTTTTATAATCTTTATGTAAATTGCGACAAACGATATTTTTTTCCCAAAAATCAATTAAAAATACTAGCGGACAAATTTTGATAGGCAACTTGGTAGATATATATTCTCCTAATTATAAATGTACTTAAAAATTTGGTTTTTGGCAAATAACCGATGAACGCACTATTGCTGCAGCCGGATCTCGTACAATATGCACTAAAAACGTCATCACATACTACATATGGGGACAAAAACTTCAATATGTTTGTAAGTATCAGAGATTTGGGTGTCAATATAGTTCATTAATTTGTAGGGAACACGTAGATAATTGATATTATAAAAATATCTTCAAAGCTATCTTAATATATATAAATCTCCTGTCACGATGTTTGTCCGCGATGGACTCCTAAACTACTTAACCGATTTTAAATGAAATTGGCACACCGTGAGCAGTCGGGTCCAACTTAAAAGATATAATAGCTTAGATCTTTAATTATAGTCGCAATTTTATTTTATTGCAAATTATTTGTATATAATTAATTGACAGTCACAATTATCTGTTAACTCCAAAAGATTCTAACAGCTGTCGACCTTTCGACTGGATTGAGTAAGTGGTCAATAGATGGCACTGCTATGGTAAACCGACAAATGTGTCATATAAGCTACAATTAAATATCATGATTACCACGTGTTACTGAGGCTAAAGTATAAATTAAATTTATTTTGTAGTAAACGAAATACCGTGAAATTAATTTATTTCTATTTTTGGTGTTAGCATAGCCAACGTGTTACTTAGACCGAAGTGTAAATGAAATTCAAATTATAGTGACGATAATACAGTGAAATTATTCTTTCGTGTCACGGTATGAAGGCTAACTAAAACCACATTAAGGAGAAACGAAGTTCGCGGGGGCAGCTAGTTATATATATTTAAGTTTAAATTTTGGTTTTGTCTAAGTGTTACCTGCGTCAAAATTTTACACATGCACCGGAATAGTTGTTAGCACGCGCGTTTAATCGAATTAAAGAATGATTTCGAGCAGACATTCGTTTGTGTACCGTATCTGGACTAATTAGCGGGACTGTTAGTAAATAATAATATTCTAATACATTTTTTAAGTACAGTCCCACATGCTTTTCTTGACCGGTAAGAATGTCATGGATATTAGTATTGCCAGTAAATAAATTTTAACCATTATACGGGGAATAATTTGAAGTCATGCTTAACTTAATAATTTATTGAAATTTCGAAATAAAACGATGTATACGTATCTAGAAAATACAGTTCCAGGCTAAAATAAATGTGACTTTGGAACAACTGATATGATAGGTTTTGTTACGTATACTATTAATATAATATCTTTTAAGATATACCGAGCTATCAAAACCATTCGGTAATTAAAACTTTGCCATTGTAATTAAAGTAAGGAATAAAAATAAATATATTTGTAGTTGGGTTTTTATTAGATTTTGGTAGATGAACTTTTATTAGAAAATGGCGGCGTTTGTATACCAATTTCACCCGCCGGTCAAGACAAGTACGTGGCATTGTAACATAGTTTTAATTAGTCTTGACAGTTGACAACCATGACAGATGAAAAATGAAGCTTTCGAATTTTTCATCTGTCATGGTTGTCAACAAATTCGTATCTTTATTAAATAGTGTGGAATAGGTATGAGGAGAATAATACAAGTAATTCAAAACGTAACATTTAATTTTCAACAGTAGAACTAAAAACATAACTTATCAACAGACAAGGTACTTAAAATTATGTGTCTAACTATTTCAGCACTTAGTGTATTCAGCGTCTCTAATCCCTAAGGTCGCAGGTTCGAACTCCGGCTCCTATGGGCTTTCTTTCTTTTCTATGCTCGTACGAGAAAATTCATCGTGAGGAAACTAGACTTAGTCCTAAAGTCGCTTGCGTGTGTCAGAAGACTGATCGCCAATTTATTAGAACTATACAGAAATCTGAAAGTAGACAATGTTCAAGAACTTGGTCATGTTCAGAAGGACCATATTGTACAATTATTGTTTGTGATGACGCCTTCCCAATTTTTGACATACGGGAGTCATACTCAACCCAGTCTCGACTCTTACCCATGTCTCTGGATAGGGGCTGTCCTTGAGAACATATAGAACGTATTTTTATATATTTTTTTAAATTATTAGTAACTATCTTATGTTTTCTTGTACAGTCAAAACTTTTTTTATAAAATCGGGGGCAAACGGGCAGGAGGCTCACCTGATGTTAAGTGATACCGCCGCCCATGCACAATCTCAATGCCAGAGGGCTCGCGAGTGCGTTGCCGGCCTTTTAAGAATTTGTACGCTCTTTTCTTGAAGGATATGTTCAAAGCTTCTCTGTACCTATTTCTACATCCTTGACGATTAGTTGGCGAGGCCCTGAACCTTGGTGCTCACATATCAAACAGAATTCCTATTACATACAAAACTAAGTCCGACTCCAACATTTAAAAGGTCTTCAATACATATTTGTCACAAAATCACGATTCACTATCCCAGAGTCCATATTGCCTCCACATTATCCAGAACCTCAAGAGGTGATGAGTGTTTGTGGAACATGAAGTAGCCTTGTATTTGAGCTGGGCTCACGTTCTTCTTTTTCTCCATTACTCTGAAAAAGTGGAAATTGCTTACTAAGAAATCACCTTGTAACCAAAGTTCTATACATAAAAACCAGCAGAACATGGATAGGAAATGGAAGGGACAGGAGAAATGTCATGTCATTTCTAGATCTTTTTCATGATCATTTGTCAATAGACAAGTAGGTGATCAGCCTCCTGTGCCTGACACACGCCGTCAACTGTTTAGGTCTAAGGCAAGCCAGTTTCCTCACGATGTTTTCCTTCACCGTTCGAGCGAATGTTAAATGCGCACATAGAAAGAAAATCCATTGGTGCACAGCCGGGGATCAAACTTCGAACCACTAGGCCAACACTGCATTGGTCAATTACAATTTATCAAAAACTGGTTCGATTTTGGATTCTTTCTCACCCTGCAAAAAAACATATCCAGCCACGCAAATCCGGAGCAGGCCACTAGTATTACTTACTTTTTCGCAAATGTCCTGGCGTGATCAGCATCCTTATAAAATCTCAAAAACATTAGCTCCACTTGCGTTTCGTCACAATGGCCCACGAACTCCTTCACGTCTACCCGCCCAGGTCTTATTAGAGCTGGGTCTAACCTGTTCAGTAATGGAAAGGACTTATGCATAATGAGTACTTCAAGGGTGTTATGGTGACAGACGGAAGGCGAAATCCTGGCCGACAGGATCCTGGCGATGGCCTGGGCAGCCCAGCTTGGGTTGTTTAGAAGAGCGAAGCTCGACCGGAATGGACTTTTAACTACCATTCACGACTATCACAACGGCGTCTCCGCACGAAAAACAATTATACAAGAGGATTTTTTTTTAATTAAAAATCTCGCCTACAAGTATTACGTAAGCAGATTTACTGCAAGTAAAGTAAAGTGAAGTAAACACAGCTCTCAAAAGTAATAGTACATAACCGTATTATTTTTTTGTAGGAGTCCTCGGAAATGCATATCGTTTTCAAGCATAGACAATTTGTAAAAACGTAAATAATTAGTGTTGACGTAATCACTAAATAGGAAAATCAAAGACAATCTCGCTTCGCCCTATAGTTGTTACGTAATACTTGAAGGTTTTGAATAATTGTCAACAGATGTCGCTGATGTGACGTTAAAGCTAGATATATGGCGCTATTTGCAAAATAAATAATACCTGCCTATCAGACTCGAACGTTTCTCACATCAAGACCAAGTATGAAAACTTAGTTTTGTATTGCTCGACAGCGACTACTAAGCCTTGACTTGTTGACGCTATAGCGGAACCTTAAAAGGATTCTTTGGAATATCCATAGAGCTTCACCTGCATCATGAGCACACCCCACACTCCCTCATGTACATACATTGCCTACCAAACCATCATATTTTATCTAATAATTCTGCAATAGACAATTAATTGTTATGACAAAAAATTCAATATTACAAATAGCGCCATCTATGATTAGGTTTCTTAACGCCTATCGGCGCCATCTGTTGTCAATTATTGGAAACATTTTGGCAATATTGATTATAGTCTATTTCTCGACCGTTACAAACATTTTGTAAATAAAATATTTGTCTTAAATAAGTCTCTTGCTAGGTTCTCCATTTCTAAAGACTTCGAGGCTTGATTACAGTACTAGATTTAGAAAATTATAACATATTGAGGTTTACCTACTACTATAAGGATATTTCAAAAAATCTTATAAAATGGGAATGAACTTGAAACAAAATTGTACACACTCGTCCATGGTCTTGAACCGAATAAATAGAATTCAAGGTCATCAAATGATTTGATGAATAGATGCTATTACCTCTCCAAGTAATTTGTGGTCATGAACACAATTCTGGCCTCCGTGGATGCAACCCCATCTAGACAGTTGAGCAATCCACTAAATGTCACTCGATTGAGACCCTCATACGCTGCCTTCTGCTGTGCTGATTCCTCTCGAGAAATAAATGCTGCATCGACATCTTCTAGAAGGATTATTGATTGCTGCGGAGCCACACTAGAAAGTAATATATTTAATTTAGCAACAATTTTATTTTTAAAGTATTTAAGCAAATAAATAAATAAAAATTGTAATACTGCAAGACCCTATCCACCAGGGAGTCTCATGCTGATACATGACCCCTTAAACCTGTCCATGCCAGAGGCTCACTTGATGAGTGAGTGAGAGACACCACTTACACTACTGGAAGGTTTGAGAGATATAATTGTATGAAGTGTTTTTGAATGGTTTGTTCAAATTAAGTGATGTTGATATAAGACATATAAATTTGTGTGTCATACTCATACACATAAATTGGAAAAAAACAATGAATAATATGTACAAAAAAAAGATTTAACACCTAGATTGCATTAGAGCAGTCAGTAGTAGTCATTCTATGCATTGCTTTAATTACTTTACTTCATATAAATGAACATCCTTTGACCTAAAACAAATTTTCATTTAGCTGAGAATCGAGCCCAGAAACTCCAAGTTTTTCCTTCTGTTAGAGGTTTATCATACATAAAGTTCTTACCTTAATAAATGATTCAATCTATCATCTGTTAAGCCCCTTTCGGAGAGATTCAAAACACAAATATTGTATTCCAAAGCACCTGCTAATGCCATTATAAATGAAGATTTACCACAACCAGGGGGACCATAAAGCAGATACCCTGGAAATATTGATAAGAATTCAAATATTAATAAATACAAGATTGAATAAATTCCCTATTGCATTTGTGAATGTCAATAATAAACGGTACCATATTTTTTTTTTATGATCAGATGTAAGTCTGTCTGTAAAATAAAATCATAATTAATTTTCTGTTTGCTTACCTCGTCTATAAGGTATTCCTCTATCTGTATACCAATTTGGATTATCAATAAAGTCTAAGCAGTCTGCAACTATCTTATCTGCTAAGCCATTTCGTAAAATAACACTTTGTATTGGTCGCCTTCGTCTTGGATGACCAAAAGGTCTCCAATCTGAACCCATTGCTGTGTACATCACTGTCATACCTTCATGCTGTTTGAGAGCCATAGTTCTAGCTGAAACAGTAAAATCAATATTATTGTAAAACACATATTCAGTGGAGTGTTATAAGTTTTCAGTGTATGTGGAATTGCTCATTGTTTAAGCAGTAATTACTTTTTTTTGCCTATTATGTAAAGTTAAAATTATTCTACCAGCAAGTTGTTATACACCATAAAATTTGTTTATAAAGCTTATGTTATAATCAGGAATTCAAGCAAACCCAACTTAAAACAATGCCGTTAAAAATATTATTTTATTGTTATTATTGCGCGCTACAATAAAGAAAGGTAATTTACCTTCTTCAAGAATATCATAGTATAGTTGCTTATTTCTACCAAAAGACGTTAATGTGACAGTCTCCCATGGAATTCCCAAGTGAAGATCAAGAGTTTGTTGTTCTCTTGTACGATCAACTTTTATCCAAGCACCTCTGTATCTGTAAATTTATTGTTATCCTAATATAACCTCTATTGCACATGACACAAAACATGCAACAGTTTCAGTAGATATTATCTAGTATTTTGAAAAGGGTACCTAAAGAAATGCTGACCGACACTAGGTATAAAGTCATATTTTGTTTTTATTTGTCCTGTATCCTTCTGGAGAAATGATGTCTCAACACTCAAATGCTGGGTTTGTTTGGCGCCTTTTTGAGTAATCCATTGCAACAACCACTGATAAGATTTATCCCTACATGGAACTTCTAGTGTTATCATACAGTGTCTTCTAAATAACATCATAGAAGTCTGAAAACCTTTACGTAAAATCGCTGCACCGGCACCCACACCAAAGAGTCCAAATCCGGCCCCAAAATAGGGATTTTGAGATAATGATGCCACATATTCCGTTAACGGCATATTGTTTTGTTATATTTAAGTTCCTACTTCTGAGTTTTAAGGCAATTTTTTAAATGTTACGCCATACAGCCAGCCGCTATGCAATATTTGTAATCTTGACGTATTTATGACAATCAGCTGATTTTGAATTGACACATTGACATATGACATGAACACCTCACATTTTATGAACATGCAGATATCCTAGATTATTGAATGTTTTTGTTAACTATTTCCAATCATTTATAGCCATACAGGGCTAAACTTTCCAATATGAACCGTCGATTTAAAAGCCCATATTTTTATTGTAGATAGTACTCACTAAAAGAAAGAGTTTTGCAAAGTTTTCGGTTGCGCAAACTTACGGTTCATAAGATACATTTTTTAAAACTTTTCATACAAATTGGTAAATAACACGCCATTACAAAATATATTTGTATACACAAATAATTGATGTCAAACGTCAATCACTTAGTGTAGGGTTCCGATTATTTTGATACTACTCTTTGAAGAACTTTGATAAATCATTTGGATGCATACGAAGAACTACTAACTGCGATTAAATATGTATATAAAATATAATAATTTCATTTCATTGTTTGTATTATCTAATTCTTGCTAAAATTAAGTGTTTACTTACTTATTTAATATCCAAAAAGTACCCAAAACCGAATCAGAGCACCCCACTATCCATGTGGTCTTGTCTGCCCTACCCCTAGAGTGCATATAAAAGCTCGGAGACGCGCAGGAAGAGCAGCCCTCACCCGCTGTAACAAAGCACAGGTATTATGCAACAATAAATGCCTGTGCTTTGGTACGCTAGGGTGGAGGGGCTGCATTTCCTGTAGCGCCGGAGTAGTCCAAAAACCAATTATTATCTATTGTTCGGTTAGGTTAGGTTAGTATACAAAACTTTAACCATGAAAATCTCCATAACCATGGGGATTCGCAGGTTGGGGATGGCATAGGAGGGTAGCCCTCAATCCCCTCCCCTCCCCCCCAAATCTCAAATATCGACGGTCCATATTGGAAAGTTTAACCAAAACTGCTACATTAATTAACTTAAGTTGCAATTCTCTGATATATTATCTTAACCATTTACGGCAGAGGCTGGGGCTTTTAGGAATAAATTCCTTCATCTAAGATCCCTACTGAGATGTAAACTGATGACTTTTATATAAGAACTATTGCGATATATAATAACTATAGCTACTCAAATTATAAATGAATGTATTTAAAAATGTCTATTTGTTCTGTTTCGGAGTTAGAATATGTAAGGCAGGTAACAGTTGTCACTTATATGAAGAAAAAGTTTTTTATTTTGAATATTGGAATGCCAATTGAAATTTTATACAAAATGATTGTTTTCGTTATGAAAACGTACTTTCCATACGGACACGGATAGTGAAACAACCTTTGGTTTTATAAACATAAATTATTGTAATAAATCTGTAATAGTTTAGTGCTTGGAATATAAATATGAAACATGAAGTTAGTGTTTTAAAATAGCCTCGCCTCCAGAATCTCCTCAAAATTGGAACAGTTCAATAGTTTAAAGAATAACCTTAAAAACTACCGGAAATAATGTACAAAATATTTCGAAAATGTGTAACTGTTCATTTATTGATCAAATACTACGTCGAACATACAATTAAAGTTCCTTAAAAGTAAAATAATAAAAATTATATTTCCGTTTTAGTTTACGTACTCAGTGTATATATACGTTTTTTATTTACCATTAGGTATTTACCGCAGCGGGTACTCGGATCTCCCTAGTGCGGGTCACGCGACCCCTATCGTCGTCGCATGACGTCAGGTCATCTTAATTTACTGTTTGAAATGTTGGTCCATAAATTACTAGTTACACAATTGTTGCTCGCTATTTATTTTTCATTATTTTGACTTTGATATTATCGTCTATGTTTTAACGATCAAATATAATTGCGTACATTCAAGAAAATACTAATGAACCTATCATATAAAAGAAAATGTATCTATATAAATAAAAATAAATCGTAAAGTATGTATTAATATATATAGTTCAGATTTTATTTGAACATTGACCAACAGATGACACGGCTCATGTGTGTTCCAAATCTTATCAGCTGAAAAGTAATTTTAGTTATACTTTATTCGAGTATTGATCAATTGCTGACACGACTCAGGTGTGTTCCAAAATGTTAATAGCTGAAGGTGCGCAACACACCAACAGCTCACAAAAATAATATCATGTATGTGTGATAAATGAAAGTAGTATTTAAGATATTGTCTTTAAACAATAAATCAGATTTGAATATTGTCGTATTCATTTCTCGCTTTCTCTCAAAGTGGCGAAGACTACTTCAAGCCCTTAATTATCGTGGTGAGCCTGCCCGATACCTTTGACATAATCCCACCACCTCGACCCTTTGTATATAAATACAATTTTAGTTTTAACGACACTCATATTTTGTATTTTAACCTTCTCGTTTCCGATAATGTCCAATAACATAGTGTCATTTAAATTTGTGAATTTATATAAGGCATGTTAGTTCTTGTTAGATTCACAATCCCACTACACCTGAGCTTGGTTATAAGATCATGTATTAAACTTTAAGCTGTTTTAAGATGAAGCCGTGAATCGACAAACTTAACTATTTTTTTAAATTTATTTCTTAAACACTAAGAAGTTTTTTATGCAGAGGAATGTTGAAAAAGTATAGGATTTAACTTGAAACTGGCATAAACTATTGCCATAATATAAAAAAAGTATAGTAGGTACTTAGATTATTATTACGGAAAAGCTAACAGCAAAGGCAGCATAATTGTTTCATAGTATTGACTTTTGTTAACATAGCTTTTACACATTTAAAGAAAACACTTTTTAACCGGATTGAAGCTATGTATTATTATAAACTTATAATTACAGTATTACGTCGGAAAAAAATATATTTAAAATTATGTAAAATTAATACAAGTTTATAATGATACATAGCTTCAATCCGGTTAAAAAGTGTTTTCTTTCAATAATAGATCCATATTGTGTTTTGGAAGTGGAATTATTACAGCATTAACCTGAACGCCGAATCTCCTATACCATAAGTATACAATCGTTATGTTTTTCTAGGTTTATAGGTGTGTAGTGCAAGTGGTGTCCAATTATTGTTTAGTGGCTCTGTTTTGTAAATTCAGTAGTCTGTAGTAGCTGTCAATCAGCAAGTATGGATGAACATCGAGGAGCGTGCTTCCAATTGGAAGAAGTACTGAAATAAGTATTTAACGCGGTGCTATCTGAAACTGAAGAAGTTTTGGAAGCTCGAAAATGGATTAATAGAAGACCCATTCATGGCGCAAGCTACCAACTCTTTAAGGAATTGGCAGCTGAAGATACTACGGAATATTACTTTGCTCTCAGGTTGACCAAAAAGTCCTTTAATATACTACTAAACCTCGTTGCACCCGTCATACAGAAAAGCGATATATAGCGTTGTTAGAATTGTAAAGGCATTCATATTTAACATACTCGTGCACAAATTAATAGGTTATGTCTTAGCCCCGGGTCCGTCAAAAATGACATGTTTTGACAGACACGATGCGAGTGAGGGGGTAGGGCACGCGACGTCAATACTCGCAGATCACTCGCAAAAAAATTTAACGCTTCTAATAACTTTACCACGCAGGCAACTAATCAGTCACCCTCCACACTTGTTTTCTACTAATCAGTAACTACTAACTGGCACTCGCACCAATCAAAGTGAATACAGGCCTTAAGTTTTACTTGAAATGAAGTTTATTGACACAATTTGACAAAACAACTGAATCTAGTTGGTCTCATCGTTAAAAAATGAAAATAATTATGTTTTTCGCATTTTTCCTCGAAATAAACTCAATAGCTGTACGTAAGTTTGTCCATCAGAAGGATATCTCCGAGCATTGTAGGCGACGCGTAGTTCCATCGGTGTTCTTGGGGAAGCATGTCATGGATGCGAATTCGGAAATATTACACTTCTCAAGACTCCAATTGCCGTACAGCTGCTCCATTAGTGTTAGGTTAGTTATTTTTACCGACTTGACGTAATCAGTTTCTCCTGTAAATATTGTATATTAATAATTTAGGCTTTCAAGCAGCGTCGAGGTGCAGCTAACTAGCTTAATTAGCCGTTCAATTAACAGTTTAGCCTTTTAGCTAAACGGCGCCGTTTAACTAACGGCCTCAAAGATATTCAGTTATTCGTTTGTAACATTTAATACACTGGCTTGCTAATGCTAATGCCATTCGTACGATACATTCATTATTTGTCAGAAAAAAAAAATGATGAAACATATGATATAAAAATAAATCTCTTTTAAAATTAAATTGCTTAGGTGAAATTCACATTATTATTATCACTACACTCTTCCATTGTTGTTGTTCATGAAACTTAAAACACCATCAAAGTTGTGGTTTGCCGACGCCATATTGACAGTTTGAGGAGTTTTGTTTCATGTTTGAGAATGGTTGAAAGTGAAATTTAATTTAAATTTACAGTCAGACTAGGCAAGTAACGAAACGTCTTCGATCCTTGGATTGGATGGATGGATTTGCCTAGCTGTTTGATCAAGTGGCTGAAAATCTTTCAGGCCGCTAGATAAACGGCGCCATTAAGTTAAACGGCAAGGCCGTTAAATTAAAGCAGCGTCGAAAACGTTTAACTATCTGTCTGACCGAAAGCCAGCGTGTTGATTAACAATGTTAAACAAGACTCCGCCATAATTATTCCATTTGTTATTGTTTTTTCAGTGTGATCGTTAAGAACTGAGAGCTTGGAAATTCCGTGTTTTGCTTTATTGTAAATGGTTAGGTTAGGTTAGTCTCGTTGCCTAGGAACAGGTTTCGTTCACTCACTTGTCTGCCGGAACTTTAGCGACTTGATTGAATATCGATCTTTAATTAACTGTCTAGAGATTCAATTAACTCTCTGATTTAACTACTTTACTGCGACACATACACCTGCCCACCAATGTATTTCTGAACCAATTCAACGTAGGGTCCTTTAAAAAAATGGCGTACCAGTTCTTAAAATCACGGCATATTTAAATACCAACCTATATTTTTGTCTTTATATTCACTAGTGTCTGTAAAACCCAGGGCTGGATTTGGTTTATGGATTGGGCAGCCGGGGCTACAGTCTCGGGGCCCACACACCTTCGGGAAAAAAACTTTTAGTTTCCGACTAGAAAACAACTTTTCATTTGATATATTTTTATGTTTGTTAAATGCTAAAAGAATACTTGGTTACACTATATGTTCAAAATTGAAAAACTCGACTAGATAATATGGTTTGTTGCCCTGAGGCCTCCATGTCCCTAATCCTTGGTACAGCCCGTTTTATTGCTAAGATAATCAATAAATTAATTGTTCTGATAAATATAATAAAAACGTATAAATATATTGTTTTAGAACTGAATTCGGTAACAACATTATTTTAGTGATACAAATAGTATCGGAGCTTAGCATAGCAAAATCGTGCGGGCCAAATCACAACCAATTACACATATACGAATTGGGCGAGACGTTTGGCGGCTACTGGGGTGCGTTCCCCGATGACATATTCAATGTTAAACCTGAAAATTATACGAAATTTTATACATTGAAAACTACACCGAAGACTGTTGAAACCAGGTAAAAATAAGTTGTGTAATAATTGTAATACCTGAATAACCCCAACTTTAGATATTTAAATGTCGGTCTTCAGCGTGCGACTCTCATCCCTGAGGTCGAAGGTTCGATCCAAAGCTGTGCACCAATGGACTTTCTTTCTATCATTTCACATGCGCTCGAACGGTGAAGGAAATGCTTGCTTTAAACCAAAAATGGCGCATATGTCAGATATAGGATCTGATCACATACTGGCCATTCGATTGACAATTGGAAAATTCTGGGCTTCAGATTTCTGTATCTGTTTCATGATCATATTTTAAATGGAATAAGCAAGTAGGTGATCTACCTTCTGTGCCACACGCCGTCGACTTTTTGGGTCTAAGCCAAGCCGGTTTCCTCACGATGTTTTCCTTCACCGTTCGAATGTTAAAGGCGCACATAGAAAGAAAGTTCATTGGTCCGGGGATCGACCCGACGAGCTTAGGGATGAGAGTCGCACGCTGAAACCAGAAAGCCAACACTGCTTTAAGAAACAAATTGTAATTAGTATTGCGTTTGCATAAAAAATACATAAATTGTGTGCGTACACATTTGCGTGTACACTCGTAAGAAGTGAAACTTCTTTATGACCTTATTTTTCGAAAAATGGTCTACTTTGTACAATTTTTCAGAAATTGGTTAAATAAAGTTAAATTAGATAAAGTTTAACAAAAGGCTTTTACTATCATAGACATGAATTCAAAAATACAATTATTTCATTTTACCATATTAATACCAAGATTATTACAGAATTTCATTTTTAATTGTAATAGAATTATTACCATCATTGTTATCGTAATTGTATATTTTTGTTATTAATAGCTTCGAATCTCTTCGAATCAACCGTGGTAGGGACAAAAAAAGATGGCGAGTAACCCAAAAATGTGACAGTAATTTTTTTCCAACGCCGACAAAGAAGTTTCTCTTCAAAAAATACTATGTAATTCTAGCGTAAAGGTAATATAACAATTTATATAGTCCAGTATATACAGAAGAGGAGACGGAAGAAACTACACAGACAATATATCACAAACAAAAGACATCGACACAGAGAGATTTTGTTAGATTCGAAGTCCCGTTATTAAATGTCTCTGGTGATTTTGGGTTTGATGAAGTGGCGAATAAGAATCAGGACATGGAAGAACTCCTTGATTTGATATATGACGTCGCTCCTCGGTATGTTAGTTATTCACATTTAATATTGTCTTTGGTTAACATAGCTTTTACTCATTGAAAGAAAACATTTGTTTAACCGGATTAAAGCTATTTGTCACGGTCACCGTGACCACGCACGCTGTAAAGCACGCGAAACGTCGGAAAACATTAAAATTTAATATTATGTAAAATAATTATAAGTTTATAATAATACAAATAGCTTTAATCCGGTTAAATTTTTTTTTATTCACATTTAATTTAATAACTGTGACACAAACCATAGAAAAAAAGTAACATATCAGTGATAATTTTGATTGGCAACGAACCATAGACTGATTAAAATACAGAAATCTGAGACCAACATGCTTTTATCAGCCGGAAATTTGTTTAATTTAACTAGCTGGTAGGATCAGCCTGATGCCTGATCCATACCGATATTAGTAACTAGCCGCCCCCGCGAACTTCGTTTCGCCTCAATATTTTTCTTAGCCTACCTTTTAGGCTACAAACCAACATATGGGCCATTTTGCTAACCTATTCCATGGAATATTTGGTCTATTCCGGAATACAAAGCATAAAAAAACAGATTTTGTTTTTTTTAGATTTTTGTATAATAAAAAACGTTCTCAGAGTTAAAATTAAATCTTCAAGAATTTTCATTTATTTATACAAATAAATAATTTAAATAAAGATCGGGTTTTCATCTGACATAGACAAAGCTTTTGATCTTCTGTGCAAGCCAGGGATAGATATATTAAAAATAGCTTAATATTTTTTCAGCAGGCTCACCTGATGTTACGTGATACCGCCCATGGACATTTAATGCCAGAGGGCTTTAACTTTAATATAAATTAAATATACCATTGTATTAATCAGTATAACTTAGAATAACGTCTGTCAATTGTCTACGTTTTTGACGCACGACAGTCAGACTTAGGGCTGTCTTCTGAATATTACCCTAAGGTATATTTACTTTTGCGTTTCCGTTGTTAAAATTAAATATTTATAAGCAAATATTGATTAGGGGATTCCGTGGACCGGAGCCCGCATACATCGCGCCATATTGTCATGCTTTTGGATTATGCTTATAGGTTAGGGCTTTGATTTTATTTTAATAATATTATTATTATTGTATATATGCCTGAGTTTGCCTGAAAGAGATCGCTCGAAAGCGGTAAGACCGCCAGTTGCCCTACTTTTCATTGAACTATGTCAAATGTATTGTATTTCTGTATGCAACGAAAAATTAATATATATTAAAAGATAACACTTGTGTTTTAAAGCATGTTTTTTTAGGCCTTGTAAATAAAATATTGACGTAATTCGTACTAAGAGTATGTCTGACTTCCGTCAGACATGTATTCGATTTTGACATACGTCAAGTTCAACAAAGACCGGGAACGAACCCCAAAAAAATTGAAGTCCATGGACTGCGACTACTCTTCTTGAGGGTCACGTAGGCGCGCTTGCTCCTCTATATTTTAAATGTCAAAGACAAAGTTTTCATGTAGATCAAATGTTTTAGAAATCGTGGTACTTACGATACGAGTGTATACCCATTAGTCGAGTTTTCCATTGAAAAACAAGAGAAACAAAATGACGGACGTAGATATAATCTTGTCTATGGGAGTGAATACACACCAGACTCTAGGTATGTATAGCTGTGGTCATACATATATTTGTGTAAAAGTTAAAACAAATGATTTTTATTTATTAAATAAGATGTAATTATCAATCACGAAACATGGCATGGATGTATCAACACAAATACAATATAAGAACAACTTTTAAAAGTTTTCTTGAATTGATTCACAGATATTTCTTTTTATATAATTCTGAGTAATTAAACTACAATTAAAAGCTAAATGTAAACAGCAATTTAGACTACATACATAAAATTATAAACAACGATTTTAATAGGCCCTTTGAAACTGTGATAGAAATTGCTCGTTTTAAGTAACGACGAAACGTATATGGAGAATGTTCAGAGGAGTTGTTCGGACTAATACCTGCAGCTGAGTTGAGCACTATGTGTAACTGACGAATGAAGCATTTACGAACCAATTTGGCTAAGGGTCCTTCAATATAAGAGCGTACAATTCTTAAACCCGCAACGCAATTTTATCTCTTCTCTGCATTTATATTTTAGTAATATATATTCGTACACAGAAACATACATATTTTTAAGTCGAATGTGGTAGCCGAAGTAAGAAGTAGATTTGGGGAGAAATTGGATGTGCCAAAAATGAATCTGGAACTGTTTCCAATAATTTACAAAAATAATTATTAGATCTTCCCACTGGAGTCTTTCACAATCGACTTGGTGTGTTAGTTTTGGAAAACATGTATTATTCAATAAATGATTATTTGCGTGAGACACTGTAGTTGATATAAATTTAATAACATTTGATATGATATTGTTTCGAAGACGGGTCGACTGAAATGTTTCTAGATTTTTCCACTAGTTAGAGAACTTTTCAGCAGGCTGTAATTTGATTTATGACCGTTTCAGGAGAGGGTCAATCACATATTAGAAAATTGTAATTTCCATAATGTTACCCTTGTTTTCAGGAAGCTGAAACATTTTTTCAGTCGGTTTCAGAACATGTGTAGTAGAGTGGTGCAGTTTTCAGGAGACCCGTTTTCAGGCGTTTTCAGGCCTAGGTATACCCCTTTGATGAAGGAATATTCTAAACCGAACTTTCTAGGTGTGAGACAAGGACGAAATGATACGAGAAAGAGAGAGAGAAGATCAGAACTTTCTCGAAATTAGACTGTGCACTCTAGAACGCCGTACGACATGGACGGATTAACGTGCGAAAGAGACAAAGAGTGCGGACGTTCTAGAATTGTGCAATCGCTCCTCAGTAGCAAGCCCGCCTAGAGAGTTCTCGAATATTGTTTAGAATTATTCCCAGGGATATATAAGCGAGCCGAAACGCGACCAGTCGCCTTTAGTTTTGAATGCGATAACAAGAGAGAAACAACGAAGCGATTACAAGTGATAAAATACTGTGTGAAGTGTGCATAAGTGAAGTAATTAGTGACTGTTTTTGTGTGTGTTATAAGTGCATCTCTGCAATTAATTTGTGCCCATAAATTCCTCGTTGATTACCAAGAAATAAACCCTTGAAGAAATCCACGGCATTTTCTATCCAATCCCCTAGCTCGTAACAATATGTACGATACAAATAATATAAGAATTGACCAATTCATATGACTAATAATGTAAAATGTTAAACTCCTTTAAAGACAAATTTGCGCGCCATTGTGTTTGGCAGGATATGCGAACTTACTATTGTACCACCTTTTTGTACCACATTCTTGCAATAAATTATTATTATTATTAAGCCTTCTGGCAATATAACCTGTCCATAGTACATAGCCCCCAGAAATAGGTAAATCAAATGGTACTCATGAGCGAAGGGACCATGATGGCTCAGCTGCCTCCTTCCCATCCCCATTCCCTCCCCTGGCGACGCCTTTGGATACGACTGAGACACAATATTACATTAAAGGTTGATGTACACGTAAAACGTATTTATTACAATCTAATTCGCTTTTTACGACCGCCATGAAAGTTATTAAGCTAAAAGTAGATTACACCTTCGTTTGAAGATAAGTTTTCAACAATAAAATGTTTCTGTTATTTTATTGAGTAAAGATAGATTCACTTTGGATCTTCTACCGCATTTACTACGGAGAGTGTTCAGAGGAGTTTGGATTTCCTGCAGCTGAGTTTTATCATCGGACGTCGAGGAATAATAGGAAATGCCACCAGTATCACCTTGACGTCTGTCGTTCAACAACTGAGTGTTTCATCAGATGTCGTCGAAATCTATGTTTATAAACGTTTAACACATCATTTCCATGACACAGCCACACCCAATTTTTTATACTTAAGATTATTAATAAGGTCGTTCTGGACCTGCACGCGCAACCAAAGATCGTCATGCTCGCTTGTGGCGGCGTCCATGCGTCGGGTTGACTCTCTCCCTAAAATATGGCGCGGGGGCCGATGGCTGGCCATGCGTCATATTCGTGAACGGGTGCTACTTGTGGTAACAGGTCGTACTTAAATTCGTGTATACGGTAATGTTAGTAATTTTTGACTATGTATTTGCGTGTTGTTCCCACGAGATCGTAAGTGCGTGCTCCTATTTCACCATGCCTCCTGCTGATGTCATGTGGAACATGGTGTGATATTTGCAGCTCCTTACAAACGTTGTGTAATACAAAAAGAACTTGGCGATTCAAAAGAGTGAAGGAGAGTTTATTGCCAGCTCTTCTCTTCCATTCTACGCCCTTGATTTGAGAGCGGACATTCATAAGTGTACATTGTGTTACCTATATGAATAAATGAATGAAATTTTTGACTTTGACTTTAACTTTGACTTTGAACCAGGTGCCCACTTAAGTATTAACCAATCCGACTTAGGGTCCTTCAAGAACAGAGTATGCCAATTCTTAAAAGGCCAGCAATGTTCTTGCGAACCTACTGGCAATGTGTGTGTCCATGGGCCACAGTATCACTTAACATCAGGTGAGCGCCCTGCTCGTTTGCTTCCTGATACATAAAAAAAAAGCCTTTAGCAGTGGAAATATTTAATAACAACCTCATTAGTCTATTGGCTAAAATGTTCCTCTGCATGAGGGTTTAATAAAAATAGAACACATTTTGAGTTGTTGATAAGACTACCCTCAAACTTTATCACCCTGTTTAGTGTTTTCGTGCAAGATGTATTAGGAATGCAGTTACAAATAATAATAACCTTTCTAGAATAACCTTCAGTACATTACACAAGAGGAAGGAAACAAAAAGGTATACAATGACACGAAGATTGAACTTCAGACGAAAGAATACAGCATCAATTCGCAGTAAACATCTTTTTTCACCTCAACGGTAAACTTGACTCACGATTGATTTTCTACATAATTAATTTCATATCACGTGTAACAATGTACAGTTCCACATACTTTTCTTGGCCTAGAAGAATTCTAGAATTTCTAGAATGGCTAGAAGTCCATTTCACAATGCATTTTCTTTTACGTACTAGAGAACCATGGAATCGACTCCCGGTAGGGGTCTTCCCCGGGAGATACCACCTTCCACTACTCAAAGTTATACGTGTGAGTATAATCCTCCCTCAAAGTCCGGCAACGCACCCACTAAAAATGGGTAACCATGAGCTGCGACAACTGTCCTTTTGGGCATGCAGTTGGCTCATTTTCCCCTTATTATATAAAAAAATTTGTTTGTTTATCCATTCGCTTCCTAACACTTCTAAATATTGTATCCACCTTTTTAGGGAGCCTTCTTCTCCCCTTGGTCTTCACGCTGCTAATAAGTGTTTACTCCTTTCAGATTTTCCGCATTGTCTCCTACAAAACCATTACCAACAGTTCCTGAAGATGTACTATCGATTATATACAATAATTCATGGAATATTATTGATCGGCTAATGGCGTCTTTAAATACGACAATAGCCACGCAATTTACAAAAAATATTCATTCTATGTAAGTGGATAAATTCAGCTAAGCTAAAATTAAATAAAAAATTAATTGCTAGAACAATTTTCTGATATCACATAATATATCACCCATCAAAACCCTGATAGCATACAGATATTAATTTTTTCTTTAATAGACAATTATAAAAAGAAGACTAAATCATATGTTGTAGAATATGGCAACGCCGACTTTTCTATTTCATAGAATAAATGAAAATGTATGGTAATATCATTGCCAGCATTAAAATAAAGTCATTTAATCAAGTTCTTACATATGAAATTGGCGTTTTGTATGGGAGGAACAAACCCTTTACTAAAAAAAATCAGTCGGACGGGAATCATTAAAATCTGTGAAGGCGATTTGGACTGCCCCATCAGAGTTAAATTTTTTCCCTTGCAAGAAGTTGTCCAAATTTCGAAAAATTGGTAATCTGTTGGAGCAAGGTCCGGAGAGTACAAAGGATGTCTTAGACATTCCAATTGAAGCTCTTCTAATTTGGTAGCCGTCTGTTGTGCAGTGGGTCTAGCGTTGTCGTGAAGTAGCAGTGGCGTGGAGCGATTGATCAGCCTAGGTTGTTTAGCCGCTAGCTTTTCCATCATGGTTTGCAATTGCTGACAGTAGACATCAGCCGTAATAGTCTGGCCAGATTTGAGATTACTGCAGTGAACAATACCGGCACTAGTCCACCAAACGCTAACAAGTAAGATTTTTGGGGTTAATTTTCGCTTGGAGCAGGATTTAGCTGGCTGGCCAGGATCCAACCATTGCGCTGAGCACTTCCGATTATCGTAAAGAATCCATTCATCATTCACACACACATCATACCTTCATTATTGTGCCGGTTAAAGTAATGTAACGCAGCAGTCGACGCGCGTTTGCCGGTTTGCTTCAGTCAATCCGTAGGTATCCACCTTTCAAGTTTTTTTATCTTCCCAATTTACTTCAAGTGAATTAAAACAGTTTTATCACTAACACCGCAGCCTGCAGCTAACTCGGACGTGGTTTGCGATGGTATCCGCTTCCACAATAGCCTTCAATACTTAATTATCAACTTGGGTCTCAGGCCGTCCACGGGGTTTGTTCTGCAGGCCGAAATTTCCAGAACGAAAACGTTGGAACCAAAAACGAACTTTGTTTTCTTATGCAACATGACCGCAATACACATCATTCACCCTTCGAGTAGTTTCCGCAGCACTAGTGCCACGTCGGAACTCGTACTCGCAAATAATGCGATACTTTAAGTTTTCCATTTTGTAAAATGAGTGACGCAAACAGAAAAAAACAAATGAATGTCGGTCATCGAAGCACAAATATATAGTAAATAGATAGTAAATAGCTAGAGTAAATAGCTGTACAAATTTGAATTTGGAATTCCTTACCAAAGAGGAACATCGTGATTAAAGTGGCCAGTACGAAATACGCCAATTTCATATGTAAGGTTAGGTCCTTCAACACTTTAGTCTACGATTAATAATTGTCTAATTAAAACTATGGCAATAATAAGAATCTTGTCTTCTCTTCTCTCGTATTCTAAGCAAAGTATCTGATAATTATTATAATAAATTGCTGAATTATTTTAATTTTTTAGTTCTACAAATTCATACACTGGAAAAATGGAAACTGGAACAATGCATACCAAAAAAAGCCAAACAAATGAATCAAGAACAGAACCCTTTGCCAGTAGGTTTTATTAAAAGTATATATTTTATAGTGATAAGTTGGTATCTTCGACAATAAACAAAATAAAAAGAACGATACGAATTGATTTAATTCGGATTATGTGGACATACAGATATGTCATTACTTTTTACTTAAAAAAATTGTATGCTGTTTTATTTTACGACATTTATAAGAAAGAACGATTAAAAAGATTAGTAGAAGAAAAACACTTTTTGAACGGATTAAAGCTATGTATTATTTTTAAAACTTATAGTTATTTACATAACTCTAAATTTTAATTTTTTTCCGACGTTTCGCGTACTTTTCAGTGTGCGTGGTCACGGTGACTGAAGACGAAAGGTGTTAAATGTCAAAAGTATCACAGCTGCATAGATAATTGTTTTATCTGTATTTATTGCCCCGAAGTTGGTATCGACTAAAAGATGACGGGTTTTTGCAAAAAAAGTTAATGTGTAAAAGCTATTTTAACAAAAGACAATACTAAGATTAGTAAGATGTAATAATTGGTTTTTTTTTCAGATTTTGATGATGAAGTCAAGGTTTTCTTTACAAAACCAGTTAGGTAAGTAAGTTATGAATATGCGAAGTTAAGATTATAGTACCATAATATTTTGGTACCATCTTGCAAATAGATAAATAATTATTATTTTATCTTTAGTGATCCTGGAACCGGTTCGTTGCTGAATCGAAAAACATTTGAAAACGTCGTACAAGCTGCACCGATTATCGCTGTGTTATTGAACAATACAAATAACGATTCTAAATCCAGGTTAATCGATAATTTTATTTTATTATCTTTTAGTTTGAAAAGCTCCAAGGAACGATACGAATGAATGTTGCAGGAAAATGGGAACCCCATTCTATGAGAAATTTCCTGATACTATTTTTCAAGACATTACCTGAAAAGTCTTCACCCCCCACTTTTCTACTTCCTTCCCAATTCGACTTACGGTCTTTCAAGAAAAGACCGTACCAATTGTTAAAATGCCGGTATTTAGGAGTGTCCTGGTGATATGAGTTTCCATGGTATTTAACATCAGCCTTCTGCACATCTGCCCCCTGTTATATCAAAAAATGTAGCTTAATGTGTATATTCTGTGTATGTAGATAATATAAATATTTACTTTCAGCGATAAATATTATGATTGTTAGATGTTATAATGAAGTAAGATCTATATGTAATCTGTTTTAGAATTGCAAATGATCACGAAACAGATATTTAGGCCAAGAGCACTGGCATCTTTAACTATTTGATCTTAGCTAAACCATCATTTTCTCATTTCACTAGAAACAAACGCTACATAAAATCCTTGGACATTGAGAATGCAAGACCGAGAAGCACGACACACAAATCAATAACTGAAACAACGGAAAAGATCTACAAATATTCCAACATGCAGGATTTGGCACAGTTGGTGGAACTTCAGGATGATGAAGTATTGCCATTTCATTTCATACTGACATATTAAAGTTTGTGTTTAAAGTTTAACAGTCGGGACACAGATGAGAGACGGTCTCTCGTACGTTAAACGTACGTTGTTATGTCCGGCTAAATTCTAAAAGAGTATTAAAAAAGGTCGCAACGACCACTATGTAGATCCAGTTTCCACCAGAAGTTGTAGTTTACGTTTTGTTTCTGAATCTAAACTTTTTATTACAAGTTTGTTTCAAAAAAAAAGTCGATATTGAAATTTCAATGGGAACTTGGCGTTTCAACAACGCAACAGAACGCTGTCCGGTTGTTGGGAGAAGTTCTTTAGTTGATTTATAAGTATTCATATTTATACAAATGATAAAAGAAGACACTTAGAAAATGTACAAAGCCATAACTACATTGATAATCAAAATATAGGCCAATTATGTACATCTATGTATAGTAATCCGAAATAAAACTTTATTTTATAGAATATATTTTTAAGAAAAAAGTAATTGCTACTGTTAAATAAAGTCAATGCCTTACCGCTTCTTCTAACCTATCTAAAAAAAAAACAACTATGTAACAAGAAGTTTATGCAAATGTTTTGTGTTCACAGCTCCAAGGGCGTGTGTCTCTTCGATATTTAAGAAAATATGTTGGCCCAGCATTATTTAACATTTGCGATTATCACGAGCCGAAAACACGGCAAGTTTACTTATTTAATGCGTCGAGGATTGTCATTGCTATTAGCAATTTTACGGTAAATGGCAACACTTAAAGATGATTTGCGAGAACTAGGCATTTAATTTTTTATAACGGCATCACTAATTTATTTGTTAAGGACTGCTGTGAAGATCTTGTTACACCGTATTATTGATTGTTCATTTGTAACTATATATAACCAGGAGCAGTCTTGGCTTCAGCTTTTGACTCTCATCCCTGATCGTAGTAGGTTCGATCCCCGGTTGTGCACCAATGGACTTTCTATGTACGCATTTAACATTCGCTCGAACAGTGAAGGAAACCGGCTTGCCTTAGAACCAAAAAGTCGACATGTGTCAGGCACAGGAGGCTAATTGCCTACTTGCCTATTAGATTAAAAACAGATACAGAAATCTGAGGTCCAGACCTAATAAGGTTGTAGTGTCACTTCTGACCAGTTTTGGGCTGGTCGAAGGCCATAGGTAGTCCGTTCGAAATACAGCGATAGAATTGAAAGACATCGTGACTTAGGGTGAAATTAAGAGTCAAGACATACGTAAAGTATGACTTGCGTATGTTGACGTGATATATGGGAGTCACAGTGCATAATTTGGACAATCTGAGCTGATCACTGATCTATATAATGTAAAAATTGAAAGCGATATTTGAGGCTACATCTATTGGCCAGCTCACCCGAAACCCACAACGATGAGCCCAGGCATAGACCCACTTGTCCGAGCTGTCGGTATGTGACTCTAAAATCAAAAAAAATCCTTTGCTCATTGCCCAAGGAGGAGAGCCACTTGCGTCTTATATTCGACGTATCATATATTTTGTTTTATTATAAATAAAATTAGTCTTTTTTCACTGCTAACTGAATTTTAGATACGGGCAAACTTCTTGAGCATTAAACAAGGGAGTGGGGGAAAGTTTGCGCGTCGTACACAGCGCGGGATACCAGTAAAACCTGCGCAGGCAAGGACATTTGCCCAAGATGTTTGCCGGTATCTATACTCTTTTGTCTCTTTATTTGAATACGTAAAATGGCAAAAGAGTGAGATTCAGATACGAGTCTTGGACGTCCAAAATATTTTGGATTTTGACATACGAAAGTCAAATTAGGAAGAATCTTACCACGTCCGAAGAACCTCACTAGACAACAGTATTACAGCTGGAAAGGATGACCCTGGTGGTGACACCAGCTCGTTCACTGCTAAACACTGTAGGGCGTTGCCCGCCGGCCCATCTGGAGTGTCAAGTTGCTGGTACAAGGGTGTGTATAGACTCAACCAACGAGTGCGATGGGGTACCTAATTGTGGGGCTTACGGTGAGTTTGAGATCTTTTTAGCTAAATCAGGAATTGACTCCAAACTTAATAAACTATCAATAAACTTTTCTTGGAAATTGAACCAGACACCTGGAGTGGCCACCTTAAGTTTATTAAGATTTCCACTTAAATAGTGTTCCTAGGTTCTGAACTTTTGAATTGCATTATAAAATGCAATTGTCTATATGTACGCGATTTAATCAAAAACTACTAAACGAATTTTTTGTATAGTCATGAGTAAGGTTAATTATTGGCTTCTGTAAATTGTAATAAAACAATTATTGCTGAAGAGATCACAAAGGATGCTATGGAAGCTTGTTAATAACACGATTGTCTTATCACCTCTTATGCATCAGGGTTATTGTGGAGGAAGGATGGAATACTGGAGCTATAGGCTCCAACTTCTAGGGAGGATTCTCGACCTGACACTTGCACGGAAACCCTAGATTTTTAATGGAATCTCGGTGTTGGCCTGAAGGGCCTTGACAGCTCAGATCGAACTGTTTTGGCGAGCGTAGTTCGGCTGGAATGAGCTTTTCCTTTAGTGCAAGGGCAACTCCTAGACTTGGAGTCGGCATCTCACTGGAGTGAGAAAACATGAGGATTAGTAGGGGTTTCTTACCCTAATCTTACTTTCCGGCGCGGGCGGCGTGTAATTTTTCATTAGCTACGGTGATTGGATCATGTTAAGAAACATCTGAGGCCCAGACCTTGAAAGATTGAAACGCCACTGGTATTTTTCTGTGTAATGTAAATAAAAGTCTGTATAAGTCGGTAAAGCATTTAATCAATAGTAACAAAATATTACAATACTGTATATGTATATATACATATTTTTATATGTTGCTAAACGCTAAACTTAAAAATAGCTGGACTAATTCGAGTTATTTAGTAATTAGATAGGAAGGTTAAAAGAGAAAAATTGGAAACATTGAATAATTTAGTACTTAGATATTTATTCCGGAAAAGCAGTCTTTACTAGGTGGAATAGCAAAGTGTTCCATATGTTGGTATGTAGCCACTAAAAAGGCGCGATGCCGGCCTTTTAAGAATTGGTACGCTCTTTGGTGGACCCCAAGTCGACTTGGTTCGGCAATACTTCAGAGGGCAGCTGGTTACACATAGTGGTAGTACGAGGCAAAAACTGCCTTAGAAAACGCTCAATCGTGGGGGCAGTTATAGTCGACACATTATGAACTGGGGTCATAAATCATAATTATCTCTCTGTCTCACTCGCACTTAGATCTTATGGAGAGGTGTAGATGTGCATATCATATATATACGATGTGCTTAATTATGTTAAGTATCAATAGGAATAATATTTAGATTTTCTTAAATTGAGTCAAGCTTTTTTTTCGTCGTCTATTTTCTTGCTTGCTTGCTCGCGAGTACGTTGCCGGCCTATTAAGAATTTCTAATAGATGTAAATCAGAACAAATAGTAATGTATTATATAAAATAGTTACCCTAACATATTACTCAAATGCGGTTATTTACAACATCGAACAGAACAGACTTTTTAAGACTTTTTTTACAGTATAGAACTGACATTAGTTCAGTTAACGGACAATTAAAATAGTCTGTTAATCTATCTATAGTAGTGTATTTTATTTATATATTCAGTTCTGGTACTATGTAAAGACTACCAGAGGTACTGTGTAAATAAGTTTTCATATCACGCGATTACATGATATTAGCGCTACTAATATTGAAAGGACTTTTAAATCAGGTCACGGTTTACGTTGTTGTATGCACGTAAACCTCAGAATACCACAAATTAAATAATGGGTAATTATTTTTTACATCTGTTAAGTATTTAGAAAATTATATTGAGTATTCTAATTCACCAAAATAGTTTTCTATACATGTATTCGTCGCGCCATTCCCGATGACAAATGTCAATTTCGCGTTAATTGTCATTGCCATTTAGACATAATATGATTTATACGTCATCGATTCGACTAATATTTACCGTTTTGTGTCACGTGACTTATAAAATTAATATATGTAATCTTGGAAAACAATGTTTATTTACAAGAAATTTTATTTAAAGCTTATTACATCCATGTTTTAAACAGATTAACATTATATTTTTAATACGGTCATGTGCCCATTGCCACAATTTTTTCTAGATATATATGATGAGGACCGTCTCCAATGTGGATGGTCACACGGCCTTCAGCATAACGTCTGCCTGGCTGCCTGCACATTCGTGGCTGTAATTTTGACACTTCTATATATGGTCCACTACTGGCTGAAGCGATGTGTTCCCAGGGTGTCACAGGCATTCTTCATCTACTCCGACGCATCTGAAAACATGTAATTTTACTTGATTTTGGTCGTACTCAGATTTCTCTCTAGACAGATTTTTATAACCAGGTGGTAAAGTTGGTTGATTGGTTGGTTGGTTGTGGTTCGAGCCCCGGCTGAGTACCAATAGACTTTATGCCTATGTGGGCTTATTTCTCGCTAGGTACATAAGGTTGATCACTTACTCGGCTATTAAAAAAAACATAAAAATATGAGGCCCAGACCTAAGAGGCAGCGCTAGTGTTGCGAAAGGCTTTACGCCATGGCCTGTATTGTATGTAGAGCCGTGGGCTATTAGGACTCTTGCCCTTGTATGAGAAGGGGGTATGGGAAGTACCTAGACAGTTCCCGGGTTGGAACTTAAGACCCGCTGATCCAACTACCAATGTTTACAAATTGGTCCTATAGATCTCGTTCTGGTTATTGAAAATAGCTAAATTAAATGATATAAAACAGAAAACAATTATACTAAAGATGAAGCCAAAGATGGAAATATTTTTTTATGTAATAGGAGGCAAACATATTGCCAGGAGTGGAAGTATCCTCCTTGCTGCTATGAATCTATTCTGGCTTTGTCAAATTGTGTGTGCCTTTTCTCAAATCGCATTTGACTATGATCCTTTAGGGTCTAAGATCTGTTTTGTGATCATTTTTTTCTACTAATAGGTCAGCCTTCTGACACAGGTCGTCCACTTTTTGGTCTAGGCCGGTTACCTCATCGGACCACAGAAGGCATTACGCCAACACAGCTCGTTAGTCTACGAACGCGAATATATTAAATCATATAATTACAGCCTTTATTTGGACACAGTCATGAGATCTCCGAATGACACCACCGATGATTACTCCAAACTGTTCTATCAAGCCAATATTTTTGATGATGATGATGATGTCTTGAAAGAAAATGATACATCTCTATGCACTAGAATTGGCGCATTCCTTTTTGGATGTTTACGCAAGAAAAAAGCGGACAATTATTCGGATGAAGCATTTGCGGAGATTGAACAGTTAGCGAATGTCCCGAGAAAATTGTATTCGTTCACTGAATTAGAGCTTCGTAACATCGCACCGGTGATAAGAGACGCTGGTGTGCAGACTGGCAGCAGTTTGGAAATCTCGAAAACAGAAACGTCAGTGAAACAAAAGACGAACGCCAGTATAGATATGTCAGAAAAACAAAAGAAGACCACCTTGGAAATGCGTAATGATCCAATAAAACAAAAGACGAACGAACCGAGAAGGAACAGTGAACTGAACCTCCTTCAACTAATAAGAAATCTAAAAATTTCAGACTCCGATTCAAGTAATAAAGCAGAAACGGAAATAAATAATACAGTGTATGAAAAACCTGTTGAAGCTTATAAAATATCTAATGAAACCAAAGATAAACATTTGAGATTTGATGAAGATATTGTCACAATACCAAGGAACGATAGTCCAGAAATCTCTGAACATACAATAGAAGATGAAAAAGCTAGCACGAGCAAGGAGTTTAGGAGTTTTTGGCGATCGGGAAAGAAGAAACAAAAGAAATCCCATCTTGCTTTACGATGATTTTAGTTTTATTTGAACCACAACACATTGTTATATAATAAATAGACGTATATATACAAAAAAGAGCATAAGCACCAATTATCAACTTCCGAATTGCATCGCTTTGTAGTGATTATACTGTATTAGTTTTAACAAAAAACTCCGTATATTTATAATTGAATCAAATAAATTCTTAAAAGGCGATGCACGCCCGCCCTCTGGCATTGAGTGTACATTGACGGTGTTACTTAACATCAGGTGAGCCTTTTGCCCCATCACCACCTGTTCTATAAAAAAAGAGGAAGTTTCTCAGTCTGACCTGTATATTAGATATTTGAGCCTATTTACATTTATAAGTAACTTGGTAACGAAAGAAGAAAAAAAGAGTATTTTTTCCAACTTTGACTTAGTTCCCTTTTGAGTAGCGGTTCAAGTGCACAGTTAATTAAAGATTTAGGCTGGCGCCAGGTGGTACCGGTGACCTAAGAGCTGGTGCTTATTGAAGTTATAATTCTTTTGGCGCGTTAGGGGAAAACGATGAGAGTAAATTGTTATGTTGCGCGCGTACGCTGTCACAAAAAAACCGTCTCCCTGAACTTAGCTTTCGTCAAAATTTTAGTTTTTTCTATTGTTAGTGTCGTTTTTTTCTACAAACGTAGAATAAAATTTTTGAAAATATTTTCATCTTGTTACGCCAAAGAAGTATAACTTCTGATGCGTGTACATAAGTACGTACACACGTTATTTTTATTTGAACCAATAAGTATCACAATACAGCAAGCAAATGCATTCATACTCGGCTACAGGGACCAAACTTTTTAAATTTGTTTCAATTTTCTACTTTAAAAAGTAAATTAGTTTTATATTTAACTATTTTTAAATAGTTTTGTTGGTATTCCGACACGGGAACAGGCGACATATAACTGGCCATGGGAAAAACATGGAGTTTCAAGATCAATGCCACAAACAATTAGCGACTGTAATTATTTTCTATATATATTTTATCAATATAATAACTCCGATCGAAGTATTTATTATTAGATAATAATTTTCATTTATCTTACATCCTCTCTGACGATGTTTGCAGCACTAATTCTGTCAATTCTGTCAAACGCCATAAGGTTACATGAAAAAAGTGTGAATTGTAAAGGTGCTAAGCAACGAAACAAAAACATAATTAGCGAAATCGGTCCAGCCGTTCACGCGTGATGCCGTGATGAAGGGAAATCAGGATTCATTTATATATATATATAGATAATACTAAAAACGAGATTTTAAAACATTAATAACGTAGAATTATTAGCTAAACTTTAAAACTGGCTATTTCTCATCTCTAAATGAAATAAAAAATATATAATATGTTATATATATTTGTTACCAAAAAGTATATATCTTTCTAGAGATTACAACAGGTTCATTTGATATTCAAAGTTTTACATTTATGAATTTATTAAAACTTATTGATTATAATGTTAAGCAATGTTGGCCTCGTGGCCTCAGCGTGCGACTTCCATCCTTGAGGTCGTAGGTTCGATCTCACGAGCACCAATTTACTTTCTCTAAATGTGCTGTGCATTCGCTCGAATGGTGAAGAAAAACATCGTGAGGAAACTGACTTTATGGCGCCTTAAACCCAAAATGTAGACGGCGTGTGTCAAGCACAGGAGGCTGATCACCTACTTGCTTATTATATTGACAAATTATCATGAAACAGATACAGTATCTGATTTTTTATCGTAAAATACGCAGCTGATAAAAATATAAATAATTTGAAAAATGGAAGTCTAGTTCTTCTAATTTCTACACTTAAAATTTTCTTATCTGTGAATCAATCTAAAAACTTAAATATTCTGTATTTGTGATGTGTCTGTTGTTTCTCTAATACAACACAACTCTAATTGTGTATATGAATAAAAATAAACACACTAAAATGTATATTTTGGCACGTGTCCGCTCGACAATTGAAGTTAATTAGGAAATAGCGCGATGAACGGTCATCTTGCATGTGGGCAGCTGTACCTTTACAAACAATTTTACATTGTTCTAAACGAATTATAGTTTTAATATGTGTCGGTCTTTAAAAAAAATAAAAAGCTTTAGTATTTTTTTGTTTCATATCTAGGGCTTATTGTAAGAGATATCCATCCCGTATTACAGTTGTCATTTAAATGGAACATTAGGTGTAAAAAAAGACACCACATTTTTGTATGTTTCGTGATCATTTGTTTGTTTAGGTTACCAGCCTTCTGTGCCTGACACACACCGTCGACTTCTGATCGACTCTGTCGGTTTTCTCGCGATGTTGTTCTTCCCCGTACGAGTGTTAAATGAGAGAGAGAGAGAAAAGTCCAGTGGAAATCCAGGAACCTCCACTAGGCCAACACAAAATAGGTGCTATCAAAAACTTGAAAAAAAAACCAACTTAACTTAAGTTATTACGTAATTAGCTAACAACATCTTATAGTGACCATATCAATATATACATAACGTTTTAAATAAATACATTGACTCGATTGGTGAATACAATGTATCAAAAGTAATATGTCTTATAATGAATTGAGATTGTAATCCATTTTTATTGTTTTACCAAAATATATTTCAGATAAGATAGCTTGTAAGATATACCGTAGATATACTATTATGTTTGATGTGGTAAACTTCAACAAACAAATGCAGAATCTGAAGAACTTGAGTGAAATTACAAATTGTTTTCGTTTCTTCTTAATCGTAATTGTATTCTAAAGTCAGTCATCAGTCAGTCGATTTAATTCTATAACTACTGGTTCAAATTGAAAGAAATTTGAAATATACCGAGTTTTTACAACGACCACTTGGTTACTGAATCTAGTTTTATATACAATGAAACTAATGGGTTATAGGGGTATGATATGGAGAATGGCCTAAACTATTCTAAGAAATGGGTGGTACGAGCCGCTTTTTGCTGGACATAGCGGACTGTTTACAACTGTGTTATGTTCTGTATGTTCCTGGTAGGATTTACCAGCAGGCTGAGTAGGCAGCAGATTGTTGGAACGACAAATTTGAGAAACGAAAACGTTTTTGCTACCTTTTAGAAAATCAAAAAATTCTGCGATACGGATTTTTGATGTTTTATAGATAGAGACTGCTACAACGGCAAATGACTTTCCCCTTGTCATTGTACATTAGGTAGTATATATATATATATTTATGGTATATATTCATGGGTTGGTGGGGCCCATCTCACCTCTGCTACGCTCTTGTTCCAGTGAGTGATACATCTGACTACGTTACTGCAGAAATCTTCAAGTTGCGATCTGAAACTTCACCTTGAAAATGTTCGAGGTTCGACTGGTTCGAGGGTATGTTTTGAACAATACCAATCTCATTCGTATACAAAACTGCATGACAGTGTTATTCTGAGTCATGTGACGTGAAGAAGCTTCACATAAAATCTCTCTGGCATCGAATCCGCCCGCTCAATTGAAACCAATTGCCTTAATTGATTTCAATTGAAATGACCTCGTGCACTGGCTCCCACTGGCTTGACACTTTTACATCTATCTTTTTTTGGACAGAACTATGAACGTCATCGCTTAATGATAGTGATAAATTGTTATGAAATATTCATATTTTTTTCGTATTATCTACGCGAGTAACAAAAGTGATGCCAATTGTCAGATGCAATTTAAAACCCATCATTTTTTGTTGTACTCTCGGTTTGAAAAGTATTTTAAATATGCATCGAAAATTCAGTTAGTAGAATACGTTGTTATAATAAAAAACAATACCTAACATTAAAGTATAATAACTAAAATATTATTAATAAAGTCCCGTTTGGCAAGATTCCGAAGATACTTTCAGCGTTAACCCTTTAAATAGCTAATTCTTTGTCTCCGCGCTTCGGTCGCCGATGTCGACTAAACCTTTTGTTATTTCCTTAAAAACCCTATAGCGCTAGGATCCTAAAGATCAAGGGTCTCGACACCGAATGGCAGGCTTCAACTTTTTCAGCCGAATCACAAGCCACACCAGCTCTGTTATTTGCTTCCATTACTTTAATTAGTATACAATTGCGATCTTCTAATAGATTTTTGATATCAGTTATACGTTCCGAGTTTATTTCTGGTTTATTTTGTTGGTTAGGTTTTAAGCTAAATATAAATTGTATAGAATCGTGAGCGTTTCAATAATAAAAAAAAGTTTCTTGTTCTACTCGCCTAAATAAATGTACCTCCTCAAAACACCTCAGGAAATCTTGATTCACTCTTAATTTGGGAGGAAAATCCCCAAGTTGGAATCACTGAATACGCACCATCTTGGTGCATTACAACATGTTTCTGAAAAAAAAAAGGCAAATTGAAAATCCGATTTCTGTATCACATGTTTTATAAATATGTGGTGACTCAACCCGTCGATATTTGGGTCTGTTTGGTCCTTCAACACCGTTTTAATCGCGTATAAAGACAAAGTAGTTCAAAAATGCTGTAAAGCCATGATTCGAACTCACGATTTATGTGTCGGGTTAAGAACCAGAGGCTGGATACAGTGCAAATATGATTTACATATGCTGCCAGCATTAAAGGTACTGCCACAGGAACCAAACTTTTTAAATTTAGTTATATTATAGTAATATACTTTTTAGTTTCCTATCAATCAATTTTTAATTATTATTATTATCCCATTTGTATATAATGGAAATTAATATTTCACTTACGTCAAAAGTATTTTGTATATGTGTCATGTCTCAAGTTGTATTTATAAGGAAGGGGTTATCATATACCTTATGCCCGTCTTATTGAACACATAATAAATATTATAATAATTAATTAATCGGGCATTTTAATACATATAGTTATACGTATAATATTACGGTCAAACCGTCTTACAATAATCGTCCGGGATTCGATTCACAGCAAATTCAACCACGATATATATATATGTATAAGAGATATTGTTAAATGAGATTTTTGGCATGATTACCGAGAAAATACATAATTAGGTATTTACAGCGTATATTTGCGTATGCTTGGCGGACCCATTCGGCTTCTTCAATACAAAGAGTAACTTCTCGTGAGTTGCGACATTGCGGGCTACTCGATTGTGAGGAAGTTAAATAGATCTGGTCTGGTATTTAAGTAAGTATATATTCCCATGGCATTATCACACGTGTATTTTCTATAACATATATTCATAAGTATATGTTTGTACTCCTTGTAATATATGTCATGTTTGAAGTCATATAAAAATTTATTTTGTTACTTATTAGTAATCTACAGTTAACATATATCCATATTACTTAAATATTAACTGAAACTTTAAATAAACGACAGTTAATACTTAATATTCTAAACAAAAAACTAAATAGGTACAATAAACAAAGTCATAGTGGTGCATTTTTAATAAAATGGTACATTTTTATGACTTCAAACATCACACTTTTTACAAGGAGGACTCTTGGAGGATCTTTGGTAACGTGGAAAATATTAACATCTCCATAATTATTGTCATATGGTATGGGATGCTACTTGTGTGGACTTGTGCCGTCTCGCCTCCATCGGACAAGCACAAACGGCTCAAATGTAAGCGTCTTTTATCCAACTTCGATTCGGGAACAACCTTTGGAGTAGAGACTCTTGGGTCGTGGGGTTCAAGTGCACAGCTAATTCAAGATTTAAGTTGTCACCTGATAAATTCAATGTCAAATTCAAAAATCATTTATTCATATAGATACGAGATATACATTAAATGCTTCTAATCTTACATTTACTGCCAGTTCCCAAATCATGGGTGTAGAACGGAATAGAAGAACCGGCAACAAACTCTCCGTCACTCTTTTAACTGTCAATTTTTTTTGTTCTACTCAACGTTTGTAAGGAGCTGCAACCATTACACCATGTTCCACATGACATCAGCAGGAGGCATGGTACCGGTGAGCTCTAAGCTGCTTTCGTCAACGAAAAGGTTTTGTCAAAGACAAGTAATACAGCAAGAAAATGCCAGCACTAAGCGATGTAGGGACCACACTATTTTTAATTTATTTAAGATTTAGTTTTTAATTATTTAAGAAAATAATTTTAGGTTAAAAAATAGGAAATGCGAACATATATGTATAAAAAAAATGATTTATACACACAACTTACAGTATCTAGAATATTTTTAACCTATATTAACATATTAAAAAAGTGTGGTGTGCCTGTGATTCATTTGATTTTATTTACATGTTGACAGGCTAAATCGTTTATTATTCATTATATTATCTGTGTAATTCGCCACTGTATATACCTAACTACTTAAAGTCTTGATTCCAGGCCATAAACCTAACTACAATAAAATTTATGAAGATGTTTACGTTTTCCACCATACCAAAGAGGGTGTCAGAAAATATATTAGGAATCGGGAAAACTTTGACGTTATTTAGCAGTAGTAACACTTAGGTTTTTTAAATATTAAGTTGTTTTTTGTTTAATTTCAGTTTTCTTTATCTATTAATTTACTTATGTTTTCCGTTTGGTATATTTTGTTTAAGTGTAATTTAGGTTTTGATATTGTCTAAGCGTTTTCTTTTATAATGTGTATATATGTAAGATTACTTATGAATTTTTTTGAATTTAACTGAAAGAAAATAAAAATATTTGAAGGCTTCGCCGCGCCCTCACAAGACGCTTTACTGATGAACATTAAGAGATGGTCTAAGGTTAATAAATGAAGACGTAATAAAACAAAAATTATTTACAAATAATTGTCTAAAAACAATTAACTTTTTGTGCAACCAATTTTCTGGCCTGTTCGCTTCTTACTTAGTATTTTTTAACTACTAATACACAAATACTGTACTAAATACATAACAACAATGTTAAATCGTTATATAGGCAACAAAAAAGTTTTCATTTCATATAAATATATATTTGTATATGTAATGTACCAAGTAACCTGGTAATTACATATACAAATATATAATACAATTACTATAATTTTATACATTTAACTTAAAAAAAAAGAATTTGCTACAACGACTTTGTTCCCCGGGTAGGCGAAATGTTACTTATTTACATCACAGCCTCTTGAAGGAGTAGTCTGGCTTAGGGTAGAAGATTTTGAGCTAAAATAGGTGTCTAATAAACAACTTGACTAGAAAAATAAAATGAAAAATAATATAAATCAGGCACATAACCTTTTTAGGTCTTGGCCTCATATTTCTGTATGTTTCATGATCATTTGTCCATCTAATAGGTAATCATCCTCCTGTGCTGGACACACGCCGTCAACTTTTTGAGTCTAAGGCAAGCCGGTTTCCACACAATGTTTTCCTTCATCGTTCGAGCGAATGTTAAATGCGCACATAGAAAGAAAATCCTTTGGTGCAGCCGGGTATCGAACTTAGAACCTAAGGGATGAGGGTCATACGCTGGACTAAGCCAACACTGCTCATTCATTAGCAAGAATTTAAAGAATTTCGTCACAAATTTAAACATAACTAATAATTGTGCCACCCAAACGACCCACTGTCCACAATTCTTGTACGTCAAAGAACACTCATTTCATTAGTTTATATGTAAACATACTTTAAACAAAGTTTCATGATTAATTAAGCTATTTCTTAAATGTATAAGATGAAAACGTCACACAGGAGAAGAAGGCAAACGCGGCATAAGGAATGATATGATGATGTTTGTTTGCATTGAATTAAAAACAAACTACTGGACCAATGTAAATTATGTCACCGTTGTGTTGCTACACTATCCAGGCTGGCATAGACTATAGAATACTTTCAAAAAAGTTGGGTTATTTTTGAAATTACTATAACTCATAAAAATCCTAAATTGCTGCGGAAACCAGTGACAATAAAGCAAAGTTCAACAGATTTACAGAAGACATCAATATCTACAAAAACGATCGAAACGATCTACAATACGATACAACTAACAAAAAAAAATCTTTATGCCATTTAGTCTATTTACCGAGCTTTAAGCTGGTACTACGAAAGAGTTAATGCGGGTGCAAAGCACAGCTAGTATAAAAACCCGTAATTCTTGAACCTATATCATTATATGTTTGAATTGATGTATATAAAAGTGTAACATACTCTTTTATATAGCATCCTTAAGGACTATTTCATAAAATAATAACAGTCTATAATATAATTAAGTATATTTAATTAATAAAATAGAAGAAAACAAGTCAAGAACTCAAGACGTCATCATTTATTCTGGTTCGAAAATCACGTCATATCCCAGTTATGGGCGAAAATGCATAGTTTAATCTATATCGAATACTTATTTCTGTAATTAAGTTCATAATAGAACCAATCCAAACCGTATTTCACATTGTTAATATTCGTATATTTGGTTTTCATTATATTGCATTACAGATGTTCAGAAATAATTATATTTCTTAGATTACATTATTTATTATCGATTGTGTTAACTGACGTTTATTTAATTGGTTCGTTAGTCTGTGGAAAAGGTGCTAGTTTGGGCTTGCCATTTGATTAGAAGATTTTTTTTTGTTGGAACATTTTGCATTAAAAAAGAATTAGATTAAAGTTAGGATTCAAGTTAAATAACATTATAAATATTTCACCAACACATTGGAGTTTCATTCATCATATATAAAACATGGCTAAGCGTAAGTAAATTATAAAAGAAACCATAGACTATGCGACTGGCTGTTGATAAAAAAAAAGGAAAATGAATAAGGTTTTAAGCGACTTACGTCAACTCCCAGTACACATCAAATCATGAGACCATTATACTGGTTTGAATGTTCCGTGACGGTATAATCCGAAAAACACAACACAACACTAATCACATATTCCGCCAATACACTGCCAAATTAGACCGCATGCTTCGCGAACAAATTGCATATGCACAAATGCATTCACGAGTGCAACTCGTCTTGCCTGAAAGTCTCCAATAAGCCCAATGAAGCAGAGATCCCGTTCCAGCACCAACCTAAATAGACTCTGATCATCTAAATTGACTTCAATTAAATAACAACCGAATTTGTTGAAATGCGCCATTACTCCCCCAGTTAATCTAAGTGCCAATAGAATGTTTTATTAATAATCCAATGCTAATTGATAATTAAGCCCGCCATCGGCTGAATCGGAGACCAGCCGCGAACGCAGCAGCTACGAAGCGTCATCCTGGAGATCTAAGATTTCTGCATTTTCCCACGATCGTGGATTTATAATGTTTGATAATGATGTGGGTGTTTGCGCCCTATACAAAAATCTCATGAATTTGTGGGAATCCCGCATGCTTCATAAAAGACAGCGTAGTGATAGCCCGCAGCTCGTGCCACGACGGGTGCTGGATACAGTGGGGTGTGGCCGATCTATCTTCCCATTGGTACGGTCTCCCGCGTTCAAATAGGCTTACGTACCGGCTTCGAATAAAGGAAACTCCCCTTTGAGCTATGATGATACGGTTCAGAGTTGTGTCACCCGCATTGAACGGGCCGAACTCCCTCAGTACACTCATTGGCTCATGTTTCCTTCTATCGTCGTATTATGGTAATATAAATTGACCAACCGCATTTCAAAGTCGGTTAGTTCGTTAATGTTGATTAAAGCCATTTAACCGGGACGGACACGACGGTACGAACGCGAAAGGACTCAAATGAGCTTAAATTGTTTAATATTAAATTAAGTTGGTCGGGCATTTTGTGCCCGGCAGGTAGACACGGAGCCGAGGGAGGTTGGCACGGAGGTAGCGGGTTCTCACCCGCCACCAGCCGAGTTTATGTACGTGTGTGGAGATTCCGGGCCGCGTTATGAGTGCTCCTTCGAACCGGCGCCGAGTATGGAGCAGCCGACGTTTGAGGAGCATATGTTTGGCGAATTTGGGAAGGATAGGGTTCAAGTAGTGGTCGGGTCGAGTGGAGAGTTGTATCGGGAGGAGCTGCCGGTGTTCCCGGGGGAGCAGAAGCGGAAAGAGGAGCCGATACTTCTACAGCAAGTGGATGCGCCCCAACAGCATGCAACCCATCCACCGCCCACTAAGAAAAGCGAGAAGAAGAAGGGAGAAAATAACGGGATTAAGAAGAAAAAGACAAGGTAGGTGATAGAGTGATGCTTAAATATATTGTGAATTAGACATAGTGTTTAATATATTTTTTTCAATGATCCTCTAGTTGTGCCAAGGTAATCATACCAATGTTGATTTTAGATATCGCTTCTAAACAATGTTATGAAATAAATTTCTTTTACGCTATCAGGAAAAAAATTATAATTATTTATCCACATTGTGTTATTTATAAAAAATACTTTTCTTTTCAAGTCTTAGTCAATGTATAGGAAAAAAGATATAGCCAACGAAGGAATACATATATACAAAACTGTTCAAAGATTTACGAAAGAAAAAATCATTAGAAATTATCAAATACGTAATATCTAATTCGGCTTTGTGTGTTGGTGTGAATGTGTGTGTGCCCAGGATGCAGCTATGCGCTGTAGATATTCCAAAGATTCCTTTTAAGATTCCGCGATAGCTTTAACAAGTCAAGTTAGTGTCCGGCGGTGGTACCAACCTAAGTTTGCATAGTTGCATTAGAAGTAAAGAGTGTAGCATTTTATTTTGTAAATAGTGTTTATAATCAAAGGATTATTTACAAAATAAAATTATATCCTTATATCAATACAAAATAAAGTTTGCATTCATTTGAGTTCATTCCTAACATTTCCTTTTTATAATATAAATGACAGAACTAATACTTATAAAATATATTAAGTTTGTAAACAATTCGTTTCGAGAATCGAGTTTCAAATATCAATTAACTGTTCAGGTCAGGCGCATCTGTAGTGACGGTAAAAGGGGCTGATAATGCATAGGAATTCACCCTTATCGTTGGCAACCCTAAAGCATAACTAATATGGTGATTTTAAAAAATATTGCCATGTTTTTGATATGATGTAACTTTTAATTAAATATTACTGTAATATAAAAAAACAGTGGCACTACAATTCCTTACGCTTCGATTTCTCTGTATGTCCCCGTTGAGTGGGTCTAATGCCTAAATATTTGTTTTCCTTCACCGTACAAGCGAGTGTTGCGCAGAAGCACTGAGAACCTGGAGAAATTAATCGTGGTTGGTAACACACAAGGCGTTCACGTGGCCATGCACCAGATGGAACTCATCCTCCTCAAAACTCTACAGATACACAGGGAACCTTAAAAATTTGCTTTAATTTTCTTTCATTAATTTTTATTATTACTATGTAGGTTAAGAAACTGTAAATGTATTGATTGTTATAACTATGTACCTAGAATATATTTTAAAGCCTAGATCTTATCAATAATATACACAAAAATATTTATATATTTAACACTACTTACTGTTAAAATGGTTTCACGATCGGCCCCTTTTCTGATAGATTCAAGTCATTTAACCAATGAAGGGGAAACGATCAATGCTGGATATTTTACTTATTACCCCTATGAGAGACTGACTTATCTTGATTTCATAAAATAAGCTTTAATTGATAATTACCACTTAGCTTGTTTGAAATCCCTTCAAATATTTCTCTTCCTACAATAACGTCCACACAAAAAAGCGACTTTAGATGATTTACAAACTGGGCTGTACAATTATGACTAATAAGTAATAATGTCACAAAGTAATGTTCATTGACTTGCACTTATATTCTACACTAGGTATATTAACTCAAAAGCTTAAGTTCTCTTTAGGCGTCTTATTCCTGATAGAAGTTTGACTACCTCAATATTCACATGGCTATGTTTAAGTGAGCTAAGGCAAACCGTTTTGCCGTATTTAGGACTGTATTCACTTTAAGATCCTCAATCGACATTTTTAATATGCCATGGTGTATCCCGAAGAACTTTGTTCTGAATTTTTTATGTCTTCACTGTTCAGCTTATTGTTGGAGAAGGCCATACATAATGGTTTTTGGCCATAAATAATAATTATTATGTTGTCGTTGGAGGTCTTAAATACTACTTACGTAAATGTACAACTCAAGTGACTAGCCAAGGCAGTACATTTTGCTCATTTACGTTTTCTTAGTTCTATAAGCGTGGCGAATCCCAAAATCGTCGGAGCTACGCCCAGAGAGTGTAGCCAGACGTAGGCGTTCGAATGTTACATTGCATTCCTTCGTTTCACAGCAATTAACTAAAGCAGAGTGGTTACAGGAGTGGTTAAGGGACAAAATCTTTTGTTGTTAGAAATTTGTGGCTTATTAGAAATTTAAAAACATTTATTTTTACTGAAATACTTAATAAAGAATTAAGGTTATGGTACAAAAATGGCCAAGGCCAAATGGAGGGGAAAGGAACTGCGGCTACAGCCCCGGGGATCCTTAAAAAAAACATACAATAGAGACTTCGAGAAAAAAAGGTTTTAGTAAACACGAGACAACTTTTATTTTGATATTATTTTTTGCTGTTTTACCTTTACCTATGTCTACCTTACAATATAATCATGTTTGTACACTTGATTATATAATTCTTAAATATTAACAGAAATAATTGATCTGTATTTATAATTTTATATGTTTGTTAAATACTAAAAGAATCTACTTCGTTAACAATTGAAAAACTCAATCGGATTTTATTTTTTTTATTTGGAAAATACTTTGGGGCCAAGGTGCCTCCACTCCGTTGAGGGCAACAAGGCCTCCAGACCTAAATCCGGCCATAAAAGTGGCCCAAGAAAGCAGAAAAGGCTTTGCTGTCCTTCCAGTGCCTCACCTGCTTGTCTTTCCACCCTTAGGGGGTTTTGTCCATTTTCCTATCGAATTTTTTGTCCATTTCCTATAGAAAATTCAGAACGTATGACTTCACGATGGACGCTTAACCCACGAGACTAACACTGATTTAAAGGCAGGCAACGCACTCCCAAGCGTAGCATTGAGAGTGTCCATCGGTATCATTTAACATCAGATGATCTGCGTGTTTGCGTGGTTCTATTAATAACTCCAGCGTCACTGGTTTTTTAAAGTCTAATTACATTTTTCAATCGCCTTATCCCGGGGCGAATCAAACACATGACGTGCAATATGGCTGCGGGCGCACGCGCAGAAATTGATTGAGCGTGAAACTAGATTCACCCCCTGCGCGTGAGCATCTAATTGCTTGTCAATTGGGATACAGTAACGGTATGTTATTATTGGGGTCGATGTGACCGTCTAAGCAGGACTCATGAGTCTGTGCGATAAGGAAATTATGCGAACAAATACAGTTCTTATTTGCTACGCTTTTGAAGTGAAACTTCTTTATCGGCGTTGGAAAAAAAATACCGTCACATTTTTCCGTTACTCGTCACATTTTTCCGTTACTCGCCGTCTGTTTCTTGCCCCTAGCACAGTTGATTCGAAGAAATTCGAAGCCATTAATAATTTTTTAAATACATTTGTCTTTACATCTTTTAACATAACGATCTAGCCTAACTTAACAAATAAGAAATTTTAGTCTAACCTAATTTATTAAAAAGAATATTTAACATAAGTGTCCAATAACTACATACAGCGTCTATTAAAGGGTAGACACTCTGTTCTTGGGTTCTATTTTTTTTTCGCTGTTTCGACAAACGTCCACTAACACTATACACTAGTTCAAATGGTTTTGTCATTTTCAGGCCGTGTCCACAAGGCCCGTAGTATCAATTACGTTATTTGCTACGTGTTAATTTCTTTTACATAGTAATAATAATTAATAAAAATTCATAAATAGAAAATTAATTTAAAAAGTTTGGTCCCTGTGCTTAACCTTTTCTGATATTTATACTTATTCGTCGAGGAAAGCACTAGCTCTGGTGTCACTGGTACTACCAGTCGCCAACTTAAATCTCCAATTAGCTGTGCACTGGAACCGAACGGCCCAAGAGTCTCTCCTCCAAGGGGATCAAAATCGGAGTTGAAGGAAGGACTCTTATATTTGAGCCGTGGCCTTTGTGGCTTCAGCGTCCAACTATCATTCCTGAGGTCATAGGTTCGATCCCCGGCTGAGCGCCAATGGACGTTCTATTCGCGCTTAAATGCGCTCGATTGGTGAAGAAAAACATCGTGAGGAAACCGGGTTGACTTAGACCCAAACAGTCGTTTGTCATACACAGAATGCTGATCACCTACTTGCATATTAGATTAACAAATGATCATGAAACAGATACAGAAATCTGAGGCCCAGAAATAAAAAGGGTCCAAAGATGTCTTCCGTCTCCTAAAAACCTTCTATGCCTGACTCATGTCGTAGGTTATTGTGCTGAGTAACGATGATGTCTTGCCTTCTAGCAAGAGAATGTACAATCCATTGGCACAGAGCGGTGGTTCGCCCCCATTGTTGACAGTAGCACGTTAATTTAACTACTTAGCCAATACTATATATACTGTATATGTACTATTTAATATTATTATTAAATACATAATATACACAATATCGCTACTATGTACTCACTCTACGAACGTATATAGATGTCGACAGTGAGACAGCATTCTAGCAACTAACTAAAGATCACTAACGATCTTGGCCTTCGTTCCACATATCACAACGAAACCACTTCTTGCAGAGCACTTGGGTCACCAACCCCTCAAGACTTCCAAATATATAGCAGACCATTAAAAACACTTTAGGAATGGCTTGAAGCTATGTAAACTTATAATTATTTACATAATTCTAAATTTTAATTCGATTTTTTCCGACGTTTCGCGTGCTTTTCAGCGTAAGTAGGCACGGTGACATAAATAATTATAAGTTTTTATTAATAATACACAGCTTCAATCCGTTGGAAAAGTGTTTTTCTTAATGTGTAACAGCTATGTCAACAAAAGACTATACTATATAGCAGACCAGTACGACTTACCAACTTAAAAATTTATTTCTCCTCTCTGACGTCAAACTCTATTTATCAAACTACACTATACAACTACATTGGTACAGCCAACTTCGAAGTACACATATTTTCGTTGTAACCCTTATTTATAATTTATTTTCCAGAACCACATTCACGGCATATCAACTTGAGGAGCTGGAGAGGGCGTTTGAACGAGCTCCCTACCCAGATGTATTTGCACGGGAGGAACTGGCACTAAAATTGAATCTTTCGGAATCAAGAGTACAGGTAGGATTACTAGCCTTATTTGATGTTAGGAGCCCAAAGCCTTCGAAACTTAGGGCTGGTCATGCAACGTACTCATGAATTGGCGAATGGAACTTGAACCGACGCCAGGCAGTTTGAAGCTCTACAATTTTTTTGCCGTACACTATGTGGAAACAGCTGCCGAAATCAATTCGACTTTCCTTTAAGAAAAGAGTGTACCAGTTCTTAAAATGCAGGCACTTCCGAGCACTCTGGCAATGTGAGTGAACATGGACGGCGCTATCACTTAACATCAGACGAGCCTTACGGGGGAAATGCCAGGGGCATACTTACTTAAAAAAAAGAATTCGTGTATCCGCAAAAAAGAGTGGTGTTACAATATTTTAGATCTGGGATCCAGATTTCTGAATCATTTGTTTTTTTTTCTAATAGACAGGCAGATCAGCCTCCTGTTACTTCGTTTTCCTTCATCGTACGAGGGAATGTTAAATATAAATGAAATGAACGTGTAGTTCAGTTGTTCCACCTTTGAGACATGGTTAATGTTTTCTTCTTTTACAATTGTTTTACTTCTTTAATAAACAGGTATGGTTCCAAAACCGAAGAGCAAAGTGGCGGAAACGCGAACCACCAAGAAAAACCGGCTACATCGGATCCAGCTCACCCAGTTCTACCACATTGAGCGGCGGTTTCTCCGGCATCGGTGGCAATCTACCAGCCTTCCCACAAAACGGATTACCAGCCCCGGCTGATTCCTGGTCGTACCAACACTCGTACGAACTATCCTCCCACCACTTGCTGTCATCTGGGAGTAATTACCCCGCCTTCAACCCTCAACCAGGCTACTCCTATACCACAGTTCTCAATGGACACGACGGACAAAATATGTTCGCTAGACATTACGATTATGGTGAAGGGAGTCCCCCATTGCGGGAGTATCCCATGGTAGCTCACTCTCCCCAAATAGAGCCCCACGGGCACGAGGACAAAGTGGAGTACCGTCATGAGCATGAAGAGAAGTATGCGTGTGCGCTGCAGGAAGAGCCACGGTACAATCCTCCAGAGGACTACGACAAGTGCGCGATGGTTCACGAGAAGCACTATGAGATGGATCGCCAGGATTTGTCGCAACCGGTCGTGGTGAAAATGGAGCCGAGCACGGGTCAGGCGTACACGTCATTGCCCCCTTTTTTGAATTGAAATACTCTTTTTCGAAATTGTCCAAGTGAAAGCACACGTTTGGGTTATAGACAGAAATTATATGGCATACATATTTACAGTTCAAGTGAGTTCAAGGGAACCCGCCAAACATTTTGTCTAGATACTTAGTACCTAGTAAAAGTAGTAATTTAATAGTAAACACACCTCCAAATCAAAACAGAAACTTTAAATGTTTGGTCATTGAAAAATAGAACTCAATTCCAAGCAATAAAGTTCATGCTTTATCACGTGACTATATTGATACAAATTAGTTCCGAGTTAAGGATTCCTGGCTGCCGCTAACTGCTCGTCAAACCCGTCAGCCTTTCGGACAATATTAGCATAAATATTTCTTCACTTTAAGTGTTGAAATGTTAGTGTATTTACAGTCGTGGTAGCCAAACGATTTCCAATCGAACAAATAGTGTGTTAATAACTCGAAATTAACTAATTTCGAAAAAGAGTATATGGCTTCGTCTACTCAATATTTAAATGACATTAGTTAGAAAGCGATATTTAGAAGATATATCTCGCATTTTTATGTAAAACACGAATTTAAGATCATAATTATATAATTTTATAATGTTTCGCGTATAACAGATTCTGTAATAAAAAATCCAATTGTAATTGCGTCATTGATTTTTGTATAGCAAGCGCATTTGACAGCCGTCCACATATTATGGAATTTCTTCATAAGTCAAACTTTGTGACATTTAGAAATGACTCATCGAAATGTCATATCAACTATAGTGGATTTCCTGCGCCACGTATTATAACAATTATTATTCAGTAAATTAAATTTCAATAGATTGTATATGCATTGTATGCATTGTATTAAATTGAACTGTCACAACTTCACAGATTTTATTAACGAAAATTAATTGTTAATGTCATAACTGACATCTAGTGTTCGCTGTTGTAAACATTGAAACTTGACTTTCCCGCGATACGCAACCTTTAGTTGAAAAACATAACTATTTTGGTAAAAAGTATTATTTAAATTATACTACTTTATATATTTGGTAGACTTTAATCATAATTTAGTTATGTTAGTTGAGTAATGATAGTTGCATTCCTTGTGCCTTATAAGTAAGAATTATTAAACTAGATAGGTTATTGTTATTTATAAAATAATGTTTTATATACATTTTATTCATTCTTAAAAAAATACGAAATATGACTATGCAGAAAAAGTAATCGATTTTTTTATGGTAAAATTAAATTTTATTGGTAAAGCTTTTACTCATTTTACTTATGCGTAAAACGAGTTTACTCCTTCGCTGTTTTTCTTTTCATTATAAATATCATTTAGTCTAAGACTTATCAATTGTCATCTGTCTATAATCTGTTAACAAATCCCGTATCGTTACATCTTTATTATGGAAGAAATCGCAAAGATTTATTGTAATATTGAAAAAATGACACATGTTGCTTGACTGTGGTAATGGTGTTGACTAATAATCAAACATGTCTTTAAATGAGCAATTCTGAAGGCATAATACATGTTTCACTAAATACTAATTGCAGAACCAAAGAAATTATGCATTTCATTTAACAAAGTACTCCAAACAATGTTTAAGATAAAATAATATTTTAAAACGTGAATTATGTGCCAAAAAGTAATTAAGTGTTATAGTATATTTAAATAGCGTTATAACAAACGTATTTTATGGTAAAATACATAACTTGAATATTTTTTTACAGTTATAGTTCTTAGTGATCGTTTTATTAAGTTACAAATACATTTAACTTGCATAAAACCCAATGCTTTTAATGTTGTACATATTTTATACGGTTTGTCTCTTTCTATTCTATTATCATTCGATAGCTTAAGAATGAGATAACTATTTTAGTATAAAGATGTCCCTTAGATTTTCCTTTATTTTTACAGGGACAATATTATCGTATGATTTATACCTTTATAAAGCAATATAAATATAAGTTAAATAAAAATTTGTGCTTATTGAATGTTTTATTTACTTAAATAATTTATAAACCTAGTCCTGGCGACAGATTGCAAAGTTACTTTCGGTGTATGACACACGCTTTTGGTCTGAGACATGTCAGTTTCCTCACCAAGGGCGGATGTGACATTCAGTGGCTTCATCACTGCCAAATTACCTTAATCGAAATAATACTTTCATTATTACATCTTACATCAAGTAAAAAAATCACAGAATCAGGCTGGTATTTTTTTATCTTATTATAAATTAGAGAAATAAAATAATACTCCGTTCAAGTTGAATCCGATTCATTAAAATGTCGACAGGTGTCAGGCGCAAGTGGGTGATCGCCTACTTGCTTATTAGACTGCCGACTGATCATGAAACAGATTTAGAAATCTGAGACTGAAGATGATCCAGACTTAAGCTTTTTAGATTGAACAAAAAGCCTTTCTTGTGATATTCTCGGAATTGGATATTAAGTATAATCTACAGTAATTACTCTGTAATGCGATTTCCCATCATAACGCAGATTTCTCAAGTTATAGTTCTGTAGCGTGAAATTTATAATGATTAGTCAAGTCCATAATTAGTTTTGCGTGGCTGTTTGTTATAAAATTAAACTAAATGACAATATAAATTCGTGGGTCTCTTGTAAAACGTTACGATGCGGGGCGGGGACTGAATTACGCGTTATTGATAATACTATTTTCCACTTTCCAGTACTGTACGATATATTAAATGGTAAGTTTTAAGTAAAAAGAGTCACTTGTCACGAAACGTTTTACTATGGGATACAGAAAACGATACAGTGCGTTTGATGGGGGGGGGGGGGCAAGAATCTTTAAAGAAGATTAAAAAAAACGGCGATATACTGGTACTAGTATATCGGGGGTTACCGTACTTATCACGAACCAACTTTCGTTTCTTACAAATTCGTAAACATGGCGTCATTTTGTGATTTGGAGACGTTCAAGTTAAATCTAAATCCATTTGGAACATCTTTCTGGAGTACAAAACGTTGTAAATATTTAAACTAAAATCAAAATTGATCGTAATATAAAAGAGCCTGTCAGAAGACTTGATTGAGAGAAAAACATTGATTTTTTTGTTCAATTATTTGTAATTGTTAAACGTAAATTAATCAATAAAGCTTTTTTATAAATTTGACGAATACGTAATGATCCTAATCCTTGGGATTGATTTGCTCCAGGTCAAACAATTTGTATGCGTCAAAACTTGGCGATTAAAAAGAGTGGCAGAGAGTTCCTTGCCAGTTCTTCTCGCCGGCTCAAAACTGAACGACCTCTCGACGCTCTTGACTTGTGAACTGGTAGTAAATGTAAAATAAGAATCAATTTAACGTCTTTTCTGTTGACGTACATAAGTATACTTGGTTATTTACGAATAAAGTTATTCTAAGTTTGAGAGTTAAAATATTGTAGTTATTCTAAGTTTGAGAGTTAAATTATTGTTTAAATTGTAAATAACGGTCAGTGGTGAGGGTTTTATTTGTTTGTTTAATATTATAAATAAAACACGGTATTTTTTTATTTTTATTTATGTATATGGATTTTCTTATTAGTGAACTGCTCTTTCAGTCCGTCCTGATTCGTCCATATACCATCGCCGCTGAAATGGTAGTTTCTTTCAATTTCATATAAAACGAGACTCAACACTTGACTGTCGGAAAATTTTGTATAATTTAAATTAGAATAATTATCTGTGGTCCTTTCTGTTTGTCCATTTCGCATTTTTTTAAAGCTGTCAATGTGTTTCGCTATTTCGGATCTGTAATTTAAAAAGTCATAAGTTTTTAAATCAACCACATATTTCAATAGATTATGCCATGGATAGTCCCTCATTTTTTCCGCAAAACATTAGAAAATTCTACAACAAACTTCGTTAAACTGATAGTGTTTAACACAATGTTTTTTTTTTAAGTCGTAATATATTTTCTATTTGAAATCGTAATTTCACGTAATTTAACCAAAAAATCCTCACATTCTCGTGTCTCATATTTTTGTATCTGTATAGCAATTTATTTGTTCACTTAAGAAATGTAAGTGATATTAAGATATTATGAACAACTGTACTTAAAAACAGAATTGCCCCAAGTGGGGCGTGGCCGTTGGGAAACAAAAAGGCCAAGTTTGACTTTAAATACCCATTAACTTGATCGCTAACAAGATCAAAATAATGTTTAAAAAAATTCAACACAATGATTATGCCAACAAGAAATAAACTTAAATCAACAAACAGCTGATCAAGCATCCGCCATCTTGTCCGTCAGTGACCCGAGGTTATTTTGACATTTCAAAGTTGAATTCGATTAAACGGTGAAAAATTTAAGGCATTTATCGGTAATGCTGTAACTAAAACACAACTCACCCAGGATACAAAAGTAAGTGACAATTTTCCAAAATAACTTTATCATTGAAATCACGTTTCAACATACATATATTTTCATATATGACATTTAAAGCTGTATGGAGCCAATATTTGTGCCTTCTTAAGTTATTAATTAGCAATTTTTGATTATTTCCATTAAGAGTTGTCTGAATCAATATGGTGATGTCCCGACTACATACTTTGCTTCCAAAGCTGGTCATGTATCTAAAAGTATAAAAATCGGCGCTACAACCCATAGTTTTGTTCTGTACCTGTTTCATGATTACTGTTAAGGCATGTAGGTGATCAGGCTTCTGTGCCTGACACATTTACATTTAATCCTAGTTTACTCACGATGTTTTTCCATTACCGTACGAGTGTTAGTTGCGCACATATAAAACATAGAAAAAAAATCAGTGACACTACAACCTTTTTAGTTGTGGGCCTCAAATTTCTGTATCTGTTTCATGATTATTTATCATTCTAATTAAGTAGGTTAAAAGGTTATCAGACTCCTGTGATTGACATACGCCCTCGACTGTCTGGTTCTAAGGACGGTTTCCTCACGATGGTTTCCTTCATCATGTTAAATGCGCACATAGAAGGTCCATTGGTACACAGCCGGGGATCAAAACTACGACCTCAGGGATGAGAGTTGCATGTTGAAGCTACTAGGACAACACTGCTCAAATTTAAAGCATTTAAAATACAAGTTATTAAAAAACGTAATTGCTTTTAAAATAGTACTAATTCGTCTCTTTTTGTATGTATGTTTACGCTAGGATGACAAGAGATAAGTACTTAAAGTAAATGCAATTATAAATTTATTATTAACAAATTAGTGTGAAGTCTATTGCAACTAAAAAAATGCTTGTCTATAAAGTCAGCTTACGGACGATTACGTGACAACGTCATAACAAAACATTGATGTAATGATTTAATGCTTTTATGAATAAAATTGAATCATTTTTTATTGAAATATCTTTTTTTTGTATGGATACTAAGGAGTCAGTCCTCGGACGCATATACCAATCGAGTGGAAGAGAGATAGATGCGGCGCAAACGTACAATAAGCGCAACGGGACAATGAGCGTACCGGGACAGTTATTCGTACTTTTTTTGTGTAAGCAACCGACGTTGATCAATTAATTAGACTTTTTGTTTAGTGTGTGTGTCTGTATAATGTAGATTTAGTATTGAATACTTACGAATTAAATATATTCCGAGACGAAATAAGACTGTTGAGGCTAAAACATTGTTTCTTAGCTGATTGGATTTTTAATAGACGATTCAAAACCTTCCTTTGGTGTACTACTATAGACAATATCTATAAAAAATATTGTAATATTTGTAAAACGTGATTACATTGTTTACAGCGATGTTTTAAATGTTTAACAGTTAGTGAGTGAGAGACTGTTCACAACTTAATAGATTTTATGCCATTTATTGCTATATTGTTGGTAGCAGGAGGCTCACGTGATGTCAAGTGATACCACCGCGCATGGACACTCTCAATGCCAGAGAGCTCGCAAGTATATTAAGAATTGGTAAGCTCTTTTCTTGAAGGACCTAAAACTAAACACTATTGTTAATTATCGTAAAACTAATGACTACGATGCGTGGTCACGGTGACTGAAGACAAAAGGTGTTGAATGTCAAAAAGTATTACAGCTGTAGAGCAAGTTGTATTATCTGTATTTATTTTCCTGGAGTTGATATTGACTAAAAAATGACGTCTTTTTGCAGAAATTACTCACGGTGTCCTCTAGTTTCGCGGAACACCTTTTGTCTTCAGTCACCGTGACCATGCATGATGTAAAGCACGCGAAACGTCGAAAAAAAAATTAAATTTAAAATTATGTAAATAATTTATAAAAATACATAGCTTCAATCCGGTAAAAAAGTGTTTTCTTTAAAAGAAATATTTATAAAAAGTTACCCTAGGATTAGACGATAGTATTTTGTATTCCTTCATTCCTCCAAGATCTTCTAGTCTTTCTCTTACTGAGTTCGGGTTCATACAATACACACGCAAACAACGCCTTTGGGCGTCTTCAGATATTTGATATTCCTAAAAGTACAAAAGGATACACCCAATAAATATATTTATTAACACTTCATTGCAGAAACATAATACAATTTACATAATTAAATGAAAAGAAGCGCAACTCAGGCGGGCAGGTCCACATCACTTACGAGCGATCTCTTCCAGGCAATCATTGTGGAAAAAAAAATTAATTTCATAAGGTAGAAATGCAAAACACTTATAACAATAGACAAAACTAAAACAGGTAAAATAAACTAAACTTAAAAAGACACGTGACAAATAAAAAGTACACATGAATCACGATAACTTTAGATCAGTCTCACATCAGATAGTAGTTAGTACGAAAGTTAGGGATACGATGTGGAAAGGTAATGTTTGTACAGAAGAAATTTAAAGCAAGAAAGAGAAGGAGCTAAGCGAATAGGGACTGGAAGTGAATTCCATAACCTCATTGCAGATTATTAAGGATTTGCCAAGAAGAGTTGAGAGTGGGATTAAGAGGATATAGTTTTCGGAAACGTGTAAGCTATATAGGTATATATATTTGTATAGAAGGTGAATTTTTCACCCATTAATTGAATTCAAGTTTGAGAGGGGTTTAAATAAATGTCAAAATTTTAACAGACAAAAAGGCGGCATGGTTAATATTTTACCCATTTATTCAGGGTCGAGAAGCATTTAAACAAATTTAAAAACCTTAACATCGGAACCTATTGACAGACAAAATGGCGGCTTATATATCAGTTGTGTATTACTGTAATAAAACGAAATAGCCGTGATTAAAATTGATTTAAAATTGAATTTTTGTAACAATTTATATGGTTTGCTAGTACGATTTTATAAATCATTGTTGCGAGGTTTAGTTGAGTACGTCATCTTTTTCGTGTTTGGAATATGTATGTTTATCTACTAATTTCCCGTAAAAGCTATATCGAACTCATCGTCACGATTTAACAAACTTTAATTTTGAAATCTTCGTTGTGTTATTAATATTCGACAGTAAACTTAAAAGATTTTTTTGAAGTAACCTCTTTATCGGAGTTGGAAAAAAATTACCGTCACATTTTTCGGTTACAACAATATATATTAACGATAACAATGACAATAATCATTCATTTAATTAAATTAATTTATTTTATTTAACCAATTTCTGTAAAGTTGCATAATATAGTAGATCAGTTTTTGAAAAATAAAGAAGTTTCACTTCCTACGTGTGTACACTAGTACACGCACACATTTTTTTTAATGACGCGTAGCAAACCAGAATCATAATAGCATAACTGCCAAACCCACCGGTCTTCTGCACAGACTATGCAAAAGTCGTGTCGAATGGTTTTGAGCAGTGGTCACAGACTACCACATCAAGTTGACTGATATTATGATTATAGTCTATTAATATGTTGTCATAACGCTTAACGAAATCTCGAAAACCTTATATACTATATTCGCAGTTATACATAAATTACAGTAGTAAATATTGGACACATTAATCCTGTAATTGAAATAAAATTACCATTTTATATACCCACTATCTCTTTTTAAAACAAATATGACGTAAAGAGACGCAATATTAAATACACCTACAACAAAACCGTACGAGGACTGGTGAGTGGTTAGACAGGTTGAGGATCCTTGCTTTGGGTACGTTATCCTGTTCTAGGGTTACTTAACACTTACCTTTAACAAATCCTGGATTTCCAATAACGCTTTATAATTATTTTTCAAAAGCGCGGGTACCATTTTTATTGCTTCCTTTATATCGATACCGGCCAATGACTCAACATTATCCAGAATTAATTTGGTATTAACTGGATCTGATGATATTATACAACCATTCCTTATAATACAATTTCTATCTAGTTTTATTACATTCTCGGCCAGTTCCAATGATTGGCGAATGTCACTCATCGGTCTGTGTTTCAAGGGTAAATAGTGTTTGCAATATTTGGCGAAATCTTCGGACGTTATTGAGAGCCGCCATTGCAGATATCGTTCCAACACACTCATTCTTATTGTTACTGAAATTATTAAATACGAAGACTAGAAACTACTTCTAAAACATATTTAAATTGTTTGATTGACAGCTGACAAATATTTTCTCAGTGACGTTTTACAGCGCTTAAACGAGACTGTGATACAAAATATAATATGAAACAAAGTTCACAAGTTATGAAAAGTGGTAAAGATAGATTTTTGTATCTATACTAAAAAAAATATAATTTCAATTTGCAAACATGGTTGTCATGTATTTTTAAACAGGGCACAAACTTTCCGGCAAATCAATTAAATGGAAATCAAAACCTACTCTATGCAAGTTCAAGTAGGGAGTTCAACTTACATATATTAGTAGTAGAATCGGAGAACTTTTTCAATGACTTCTCATTTATAGGCCATTCCTGAAATATATCCAAGAGGGTCTCCTCAAGATTAGCTGCCTCTCTAATAAGACCCTCCTTTTTCAAATGTGATATTGTACGAGACTTCACTGTGGTATTGTATCTGAAAATATATAAAAATTTTATTTACTGACACATTTGGATTAAGAATGTCAAAACAATTCTATAACATCATTGCTCACTTATCCTATATTTAATTATTGCCTATTTAAGTTATAACTTTTTTCAAGGTATATGCCTTAAGTTTATGCCATATGCCTTAATATGTCAATAAAATCATGAACCACTTCTTATAAACTAATTCAGATTTCTGTATTACAAGAGATTTTGTATCTTTACATCTAAAAATAAAACAAATTTGGCACTTTTTTATGCTTAATTTGCTTTGAATTAAACTTATAGAACTTCATTTCAGTGAATCTAAGCAAACATGGGGTTTATTTTAGTTTTTTATGTAACGGGCTGAAGGTTCCACTGATGTTAAGTGATACTATGTCTAAGACACTCACATTGCCGAAGCCCTTTAAGTCTGCTTACATAATTTAAACATCCAGATATAGGTGTATCTTGATTCTATAACAATTTATACTAAAACTAACACAAAAATACCTTATTAAATGTATAGGTAAAATTTTAATAAACCCACATTCTTTGAGTATCTCTCCATAATTGTCCAGAGATATTATGTTTATGCATAGCAGGTGAGGGTTGTGACACGCCTCTTCTGGTGTAATATCAAATTTATTTAATATGCTTAGAGAGATTTTTAAACTATCTGAAGTGATTTTTGATAGATTTGGCTCTGTTTTCTTCAACTCTTCTAGTTTTTTTTCAGGAAATGATTCACCTGTGATAAAGTTCATATCAAAATACTTTTTATACAGTATGTGTATTAATTGTAACAGTTACAATGTCTTAAAAGAAAATTCAATTTCATTAGTTATATGTGTGGTTTTTCAAATCCTTTGTGTTTTGAATGATACTAATTTACCAATTCTGGCATTGAGTGTACATGGGTGGCGGTATCACTTAACATCAGGAGAGCCTCCTGCCCGTTTGCCCTGTTTTATAGAAAAAAAAAACTGTGAGAAGATTGAGGGTACTTATAACATAGGATTTTTCAGTTAAGTATGTGCTTAACTTAAATGTGTAGCATAAGTTAGATATTTATGTATTACTCATATATTTTTCTATGTTTCCAGCAAATATATTATTTTGAGTACTATTATTAAGTCAACTGGTTCTCAAATTACAGTCAATTTAACAACAACAACAGTTAACAAAATATCATAAATTACTGAACACAAGTGATGTACTTAACAAACTTATTCTAGTCTTATTCATTTTTTAATATTTATATTTAATATGCTTCATATTTCTAATAAAATTACAATCGACATAAATCAAAGTAAATGCACTTATAATATCAATACACTTACCCATAGTATTTTTGTAAAATGATAGAAATGGAACATCATTACTTAAAGAGTAATATCGTTTATCTATATTTGATATTAGTAGTCTCGACGAGGTTTTAGCAAAGTAAATGACACTTCTCTTCGATATCATTTTAATTGTATTTACTTTAGAAATGTTTTAGACTAAACGGGAACTATAACTTCTATAAATGTCTAATTATTGAATAACATCCAAGAGGTTATCTTAGCATAGTAGTTTAATATTTAAAAAAAATGCATATACATAGGAGTTATAGTGGTTATCACTTAATAAATCTTATTAATGGTCCCAGCATTTGTTACTTATTTAAATAATGTTCATTTTAATCTTTACGTTTTTTTTTCCCTTTCTTGGTTTACGTTTTTTATTTGTTTACTATTTTGTCACTCGCCCAGAGGGCACAGCCAGTAGCCACAGCATAAAAATTTAACAACTTTACGCACAGATTACTTATTGGAATATTTATTTTCTTTAACAGCTTACGGCACCATTTGCCTATTGACAACAACAGATTAGATTAATGTATTTTGACGGCAGACTGCCGTCATCATTATCTTTGACTTACTCGACCATAAGATTTCTGTATGTTAGAATTTATGTTCTGGGCTCCAGCCGTAAGCCGGTAACCCTCCATCCAATTCGCTTATTGGAATTATAATTCAGTCTATTATTGGTAAATTTGTTCTAAAATATCCGATCATGTTAAGAAATAAATAAGAATTAATATTTGAAATTGAATAGATTTTTTATAAATACAACGCCATCATTTAAAGGTAAAATTAAAAACAGAAAAAAATAGATTGTAAATTTGATACTAATTTATTTTAAATAAGTTATAATTGAATATAATTATGTTGACCAGTTTCTGCTAACTTATTTCCTTAGTTTTGTCTTATGTTTAGTTATGGCACTGCCCGTTTTTATAAAGAATAATTTATTATTACAGATGGATTGGTCAGCTGTTAGTAATCATTTTAAACAAACTTGGCTTACGACTTTAATGAGTTGTATATTATTTAGTGGAGTTACTTATTTTTTAGTTTGGGCTGAGGTATGTAAAGAAAAACATTTATTATAAATTTATTTTTTTAAGAACATAATAATATTATAATTTACTAATTGGCACATACTATCAATCAAGTTATTTGGTAAATCACAAACATTTGTAATTCATTGTCATCCATGATGTTTTTAATCCCAATTTTTATATTTTACCTGGATGCTTGTGGTAAACTAGACTGTATATAATAACACTTGAGTTACATCAACATCACAATGCAGGAGAAATTAATACTACAGAGGTAATGTGTTGTGTAGGTAACTAGTAGATATGTAACTAACATTGAACATTATTCTAGGGTCATGCAATTCAAAACAACCTAATGTTAGAAGAGCTTGTATCAGCAGCAGAGACTATTGATGTTCATGCAATTGATGATCCAAAGAGGTATGAGGGTCAAGTTGTACATGTTGTAGGTCCTATAAGAATATTAGAGCCAATATCTGAACCGGATTATAATATACAAGTCCAAGCTGTCAAGCTCAGAAAACGAGTTCAAATGTATCAGTGGATTGAAGAAACTACGTAAGTATTTAATACCTTAATTTTCTTTTATATTCGGGCTAAATTCCAAATTAACATCTAGACTACTTGATGGAAATCAAACATTTAATAAAATGTTATAGACCTATTAAAGCTTTCAAATGAAGTGTATAGATTTTTAAAGGATATGGAGCAGTATACATAAAAGTTTTTTAAATTGATATATTTGTTCTGTAATTATGTCATAATTTTTTTATAATTAATAAAAATATTAAGACTTGACTAGCCTTTGCCATTCTTGAAAAAGAAATTGAATTGCTATGTACTACATTTATATTAAATAAAGATTTTATTATAACTTATTAGGCAAAAATATTTCTGGGTTATTGTGAGCGTTGGTGATTTACTAAAGAAAAACTTTAATGGATTTATTTATTTAGTTATGTGTTGGAATAGTGTTATTTTCTGAACTGAGCAATAGTGTTAAATTATGTTATTATCTGCAACCTTGTTAAGCAATTGAAGATATGTAAGGGTTTTTCCAGTGACCTTTCTTCTCTTGCCTCTTTTCTTTCCTTACTTATCTTGCCACTTTTCTTTCCTTACTTCTCTTGTCACTTTTCTTTCCTTACTTATCTTGCCACTTTTCTTTCCTTACTTCTCTTGTCACTTTTCTTTCCTTACTTATCTTGCCACTTTTCTTTCCTTACTTATCTTGCCACTTTTCTTTCCTTACTTATCTTGCCACTTTTCTTTCCTTACTTCTCTTGCCACTTTTCTTTCCTTACTTCTCTTGCCACCTTTTTTACCTACCATCTTGCAACAGTTTTCTAAGGGTCTGATAACAAACTGCGAGACTGCTTCACCCACGATTCTAAGGGTCTATTTCACAATGTGCTATTTATTGCTTATTGGTAGGATAAACACTATTGTTGCGTTTCACGACTTTCAGATAGAGCTACTCCTCACATAACGTCCATCATAAGTTAGTGAGAGTCAAGAGTCCATTGAAACGCGGAGTTTCTTGTTCGAAACTTTTATCTTCCAAATAATTTATGTGTTGCATAGCTATTTGGTACTTTATCCATACAATGTGAAACAGACCCTTAGTCTGACTAGATTATTTATAATTCCAGGGAAACAGATAACTTTATAAGCGAACATGCAGACGAATCACAGAAGACATACTGGTACCGCAAGGACTGGAAGGATTTCGTTGTTGATTCTGCCCTGTTCTACATCAGACCTGGTCACCACAATCCAACATCTATGCCGATGTTCAGTGAAACGCATGTAGCGGATAATGTAAAGATTGGATGGATGTTTTTAGGTAAATAATTATTTTTTAATATATCTTCGATATTTGTAAAGTATGCAGCAGGATGTTGCAAATACTCTGTGGCATTGTTTGTCTTTTTTTAATTCTAGATAAGATTAAAATAAATTACCACGCAATGCTATGTTATTACATTATGCATGCCATGTATGAGAGCTGGACATAGTCAGTTGGAGGCTGATTAATTTAAAAAAAGCATTGTTAAGTATCATACCATATTCTGTAAATGTGACCTAAAACAATCCAGATTTGTAATATCGCTACTAAGAACCCACTCTGCGATGAGTGACAGCATTCAATTGGCAATGTCTCATCAACATCAGAAAGAACCTCGTAGCTTTATTGAATATAACATAGTACAGGCATTGTGAACGAAAATTCCACAGATTGGAGTCACCAACACTGTTAAAAAAAAGAGCATTGGTGCTGCAACCTTTGTGGGTCTGGGCCTCAGATTTCTGTTTCATGATCATTTGTTAACCTATAAGGCAAGTAGGTGATCAGCCTCCTGTGCCTCGACTTTTTGGGTCTAAAGCAAGCCGGTTTCGTCACGATGTTTTCCGTTTGAGTTAGACCAACACGGCTGTAATAATTTTTCCAGGAGTGGATGTAAAAAGAAAAGTGAATGATTATTACGAAATTTGGTCTGATTCGAGGCCAGAAAGAAGTGATATTAAACTCCATTCGGGATTCTATTATCATGGGAATAGCGCATTGGATCATGAAATTGGTGATTTACGAATCCACTTCTCCTACGCGGGACGGGAGGACGATATTGTAAGTATACGTTTATGACAAGTGACAGTAACGTTATTGCTCTGAAATGGCGCTCCACAGACAAGTATGTGACGTTTTCTTCATAGACATGCGTATGACGTTGCCTTCATAGACAGTTATGTGACATTTGCTTTATAGACAAGTTTATGACGTTTGCTTCATAGACATGCGTATGACGTTGCCTTCATAGACAGTTATGTGACATTTGCTTTATAGACAAGTTTATGACGTTTGCTTCATAGACATGCGTATGACGTTGCCTTCATAGACAGTTATGTGACATTTGCTTTATAGACAAGTTTATGACGTTTGCTTCATAGACATGCGTATGACGTTGCCTTCATAGACAGTTATGTGACATTTGCTTTATAGACAAGTTTATGACGTTTGCTTCATAGACATGCGTATGACGTTGCCTTCATAGACAGTTATGTGACATTTGCTTTATAGACAAGTTTATGACGTTTGCTTCATAGACATGCGTATGACGTTGCCTTCATAGACAGTTATGTGACATTTGCTTTATAGACAAGTTTATGACGTTTGCTTCATAGACATGCGTATGACGTTGCCTTCATAGACAGTTATGTGACATTTGCTTTATAGACAAGTTTATGACGTTTGCTTCATAGACATGCGTATGACGTTGCCTTCATAGACAGTTATGTGACATTTGCTTTATAGACAAGTTTATGACGTTTGCTTCATAGACATGCGTATGACGTTGCCTTCATAGACAGTTATGTGACATTTGCTTTATAGACAAGTTTATGACGTTTGCTTCATAGACATGCGTATGACGTTGCCTTCATAGACAGTTATGTGACATTTGCTTTATAGATAAGTTTATGACGTTTGCTTCATAGACAAGTTTATGACGTTTGCTTCATAGATATGCGTATGACGTTGCCTTCATAGACAGTTATGTGACATTTGCTTTATAGACAAGTTTATGACGTTTGCTTCATAGACATGCGTATGACGTTGCCTTCATAGACAGTTATGTGACATTTGCTTTATAGACAAGTTTATGACGTTTGCTTCATAGACAGTTATGTGACATTTGCTTTATAGACAAGTTTATGACGTTTGCTTCATAGACATGCGTATGACGTTGCCTTCATAGACAGTTATGTGACATTTGCTTTATAGACAAGTTTATGACGTTTGCTTCATAGACATGCGTATGACGTTGCCTTCATAGACAGTTATGTGACATTTGCTTTTTAGACAAGTTTATGACGTTTGCTTCATAGACATGCGTATGACGTTGCCTTCATAGACAGTTATGTGACATTTGCTTTATAGACAAGTTTATGACGTTTGCTTCATAGACATGCGTATGACGTTGCCTTCATAGACAGTTATGTGACATTTGCTTTATAGACAAGTTTATGACGTTTGCTTCATAGACATGCGTATGACGTTGCCTTCATAGACAGTTATGTGACATTTGCTTTATAGATAAGTTTATGACGTTTGCTTCATAGACATGCGTATGACGTTGCCTTCATAGACAGTTATGTGACATTTGCTTTATAGACAAGTTTATGACGTTTGCTTCATAGACATGCGTATGACGTTGCCTTCATAGACAGTTATGTGACATTTGCTTTATAGACAAGTTTATGACGTTTGCTTCATAGACATGCGTATGACGTTGCCTTCATAGACAGTTATGTGACATTTGCTTTATAGACAAGTTTATGACGTTTGCTTCATAGACAAGTTTATGACGTTTGCGTCATAGACAAGTTTATGACGTTTGCTTCATAGATATGCGTATGACGTTGCCTTCATAGACAGTTATGTGACATTTGCTTTATAGACAAGTTTATGACGTTTGCTTCATAGACATGCGTATGACGTTGCCTTCATAGACAGTTATGTGACATTTGCTTTATAGACAAGTGTATGACGTTTGCTTCATAGACAAGTTTATGACGTTTGCGTCATAGACATGCGTATGACGTTGCCTTCATAGACAGTTATGTGACATTTGCTTTATAGACAAGTTTATGACGTTTGCTTCATAGACATGCGTATGACGTTGCCTTCATAGACAGTTATGTGACATTTGCTTTATAGATAAGTTTATGACGTTTGCTTCATAGACATGCGTATGACGTTGCCTTCATAGACAGTTATGTGACATTTGCTTTATAGACAAGTTTATGACGTTTGCTTCATAGACATGCGTATGACGTTGCCTTCATAGACAGTTATGTGACATTTGCTTTATAGACAAGTTTATGACGTTTGCTTCATAGACATGCGTATGACGTTGCCTTCATAGACAGTTATGTGACATTTGCTTTATAGACAAGTTTATGACGTTTGCTTCATAGACAAGTTTATGACGTTTGCGTCATAGACAAGTTTATGACGTTTGCTTCATAGATATGCGTATGACGTTGCCTTCATAGACAGTTATGTGACATTTGCTTTATAGACAAGTTTATGACGTTTGCTTCATAGACATGCGTATGACGTTGCCTTCATAGACAGTTATGTGACATTTGCTTTATAGACAAGTTTATGACGTTTGCTTCATAGACATGCGTATGACGTTGCCTTCATAGACAGTTATGTGACATTTGCTTTATAGACAAGTTTATGACGTTTGCTTCATAGACATGCGTATGACGTTGCCTTCATAGACAGTTATGTGACATTTGCTTTTTAGACAAGTTTATGACGTTTGCTTCATAGACATGCGTATGACGTTGCCTTCATAGACAGTTATGTGACATTTGCTTTATAGACAAGTTTATGACGTTTGCTTCATAGACAAGTTTATGACGTTTGCTTCATAGATATGCGTATGACGTTGCCTTCATAGACAGTTATGTGACATTTGCTTTATAGACAAGTTTATGACGTTTGCTTCATAGACATGCGTATGACGTTGCCTTCATAGACAGTTATGTGACATTTGCTTTATAGACAAGTTTATGACGTTTGCTTCATAGACAGTTATGTGACATTTGCTTTATAGACAAGTTTATGACGTTTGCTTCATAGACATGCGTATGACGTTGCCTTCATAGACAGTTATGTGACATTTGCTTTTTAGACAAGTTTATGACGTTTGCTTCATAGACATGCGTATGACGTTGCCTTCATAGACAGTTATGTGACATTTGCTTTATAGACAAGTTTATGACGTTTGCTTCATAGACATGCGTATGACGTTGCCTTCATAGACAGTTATGTGACATTTGCTTTATAGACAAGTTTATGACGTTTGCTTCATAGACATGCGTATGACGTTGCCTTCATAGACAGTTATGTGACATTTGCTTTATAGACAAGTTTATGACGTTTGCTTCATAGACATGCGTATGACGTTGCCTTCATAGACAGTTATGTGACATTTGCTTTATAGATAAGTTTATGACGTTTGCTTCATAGACATGCGTATGACGTTGCCTTCATAGACAGTTATGTGACATTTGCTTTATAGACAAGTTTATGACGTTTGCTTCATAGACATGCGTATGACGTTGCCTTCATAGACAGTTATGTGACATTTGCTTTATAGACAAGTTTATGACGTTTGCTTCATAGACATGCGTATGACGTTGCCTTCATAGACAGTTATGTGACATTTGCTTTATAGACAAGTTTATGACGTTTGCTTCATAGACAAGTTTATGACGTTTGCGTCATAGACAAGTTTATGACGTTTGCTTCATAGATATGCGTATGACGTTGCCTTCATAGACAGTTATGTGACATTTGCTTTATAGACAAGTTTATGACGTTTGCTTCATAGACATGCGTATGACGTTGCCTTCATAGACAGTTATGTGACATTTGCTTTATAGACAAGTGTATGACGTTTGCTTCATAGACAAGTTTATGACGTTTGCGTCATAGACATGCGTATGACGTTGCCTTCATAGACAGTTATGTGACATTTGCTTTATAGACAAGTGTATGACGTTTGCTTCATAGACAAGTTTATGACGTTTGCGTCATAGACAAGTTTATGACGTTTGCGTCATAGACAAGTTTATGACGTTTGCTTCATAGTCAATTTAAGTACAGATGTAGATTATCGTACTTTTTAGATGGGTCAGCTATGTACACAAAAATATTAATAAAAAAAATATATTTTTTAGTATACAGTTGTGGGAGTGGTAGAGGGTGGTACTCTCCAACCATACAGTCCAACAAACTTTCCCTACGCGGATCCCATTTCGTTATTACGAAAGGGCTCGTACAGCTTAAAGCAGCTCTACGGTCTTGAGAAGAAGGATGCAAACACACACACATGGAAATATAGAATATTGGGATTCATACAGGTTTTCGCATCCGCTATGACCTTGCATCCGGAATGGCTGACACTATGTGAGTAGAACAAAATATTAATTACGTAATCCTACAGCTGTTATTTATATTAAATATATAGCCAAAGATGGAATACATATATACAAAACTGTTCAAAGATTTACGAAAGAAAAAATCATTAGAAATTGTCAAATACGTAATATCTAATACGGCATTGTGTGTTGGTGTGTATGTGTGTGTGCTCATGATGCAGCTATGCGCTGTGGATATTCCATAGACTCCTTTTAAGATTCCGCGATACCTTCAACAAGTCGAGGCTTAGTGGTGATGTCAATACAAAACATAATTTTCATAGTTAAATAATTTTACTACGAAAAAGTGACTATCAATATGAAATGTCGTTATTGACTAAAACTCAAAATAAGTACACTTATAAACGTCAGAAAAGATGCCATCCGTATCACCTCGACGTCCGTCGTTCCACAACTGAGCGTATTCTAAGGCATTTTTTGCCTCGCACCACCACTATGTGGAACCAGCTGCCCACTGAAGTATTTCCGAACCGATTCGACTTAGGGTCCTTCAAGAAAAGAGACCAATTCTTGAAAGGCCGGCAACGCACTTGCGAGCCTTCTGGCAATGTGAGTGCCCATGGGTGGTATCGCTTCACATCATTCCCTGCTGTTACATAAAAAAAAGATGTTAAATTGATTCTAAATTTGCATTTACTAACAGTCAAGAGCGTACAGAGGGAAAAGAACTGGCAAGAAACACTGCCACTCTTTTTAATCGCCAAGTTTTGAGTCAAATAAGTTGTTTGAACTGGAGCAAATCAATCCCAAAGATTAGGATCATTAAATATTATATAAACGAATACAATTTCCATATAAGGAGTGGTTTATCTTCTGGAGCCTAGTTGGTCGAACGCTTCAATTAGTTCTGTTCGAGTCTTATACTGGTAAGACTCGCTTTGAAACCAATTTTCCTTTAGTTTTTGTTATTTACGAATGGTTTTTTGTATATAAATATATAAGTTTGTTGTACCAATGTATCAGTACGTTGGCGAGCTTTTATAAATAAATATTATTTACGTTTTCCTTATTTCAGTTCTCCAATGTAAGTTGGTCTCGAGTAACTTGCGACGTTGTACCCGGCTGTGGGTCAATTTAGTTTTGTCTTTCTCGTACACACTGTTCGTCATATCCATACCCTGGTGAGTATTTGTTTATGGTTTTTTACTGTCATTTGTATTCAATTAGGTTCTAAAAGTTTTGAGGTTATAAAGTACTCTGTGTTGCCATTTATTGTTACTATACATATTTTCATGATATTTTAACATACGTGAGTTACCATACATTGTTGACGCTAGTCATACTTAGTTAAATGACTGAATATTAAGTGTAAGAAAGCGCTAAGTACGACTTCGGTATGTCAAATCCACAGTTTGATGTAAGTCATACTTAGTTAAGTCACTGAATATCAAACAGTGTGATTTTGACATTTTTGACATAACGAAGTGATACTTCGATACTTGCCAACAAAATTGTGTGCTTTTTAAATTACAAATAATGCTAAGTATAAATGATATAATATATGTCAAAAATATACTTCCACTGTAATATCACTCCTAAAAACCTATATCATTTCTTTGGATATATAATATTTTCCGAAAGTGTATGCTTTCAAATAAGGCTAAGTATGACTTAGATACGTCAAAAATGTATTGATTTGACATACGGAAGTCATGCCACTTCCCGGTTTTTAAAAAACGGTATGTTATAACATATTTTGGTATGTCTAAGTCATATTCAGCAACTTGCCAATAAACTAGTATGGTTTTAAGGTTGCATACATACTTTGCAAGCCGCCAACATAATTGTGTGCTTTCACCCATAACTGTATTTCATAAACTATTTCTGACATGTCTAAGTCATACTTAGCGCTGTCTAGCATGCATATGTTACTATAAAAAAGTATTAGCCAAGTTACATTTTTTGTAGGTTATTTCACAAGGCGACGTTCGGGGCTCTGTTGTTAGGCGGTGCAGCGTTACCACTAATACATTATTCGACTCTGTGGCGGGATTCACGAAGGAACGAACGAGAGCTGTATCGCTGACAAGGGCTGCACACGGCTTTGCCTGTTTTAGTGGAAATGTGTACTATGGCATTGATATATGCATTTATCGGGTATTTTTGATATACTCGAGTTAAGTTCAGATAAATGTTAAACGAAACATTTTGTAACTGTGACCTTAATCGTTAAAACGTGATTGGTAATTTATTTATTGAGTTAACCATATCATACATTTTATAGTCCTTCATCTATAATGTATGACAATTGAGTAAAAAAAAACAAAAATACAACCAAAACATATACATGATAAAAATAAGCACACAATAAAGTTGGAAGACATTTTTGATAAAGTAGAAAAAAAAGTAGAAAAAAAAAATTAAAAAAAAAACTGCAAAATAGCCAACTAGGTTCGAGATACCCAACAATGCGTTCTCTCCACCGACGCATTTTAATTCGTGTCATCTGTATGGTCTGTTACAACTGCCACACTTTTTAGGTCTGGACCTCAAATGGGCTTAACATGATTTTTTAATAGGAAGGTGAGTGAGCTTCGACACGAAGATTTGCGTCTGGTTTCCTTGTTAAAATAAAAATAAAATATGTTTATTATGGAACATTAGACACAAGTATGACTTTATTCCACGTCAATAAATTTTAATCAGACGGCAAAGAAGACAGAGGATGTAGAGAAAAAGCCGGCGTAAAAAACTCGCCACTCTTTTAAAATAGCAAATCATCAAACAACACTATTTTAAAACAAATATCGCAAAATTATTGAAGTAGCCTGTCCAGCACTAGTCCCAGGCCCTTTTATCAACTAAATAATCATTAACCTTGTAGTAAGCCTTTTTGCACAGCTTTTCTTTAATACATTTCTTAAATTTATTAAAAGGCAGAGATAAAAGAGCCTCTGGGATTTTATTTAAGAAGAGTATCTCTTTTCCAAAAAAAAAAAATACTAACTTAAAGTTTGAGCGAGAGTAATACACATAGAAGGATGCGAGGATGAGAGTTGTAGCTGCAACCTCTAGGATATATATATATCAGTTTTTATATAATTTTATATTGTATAGATTAATATATAATAGCAGAGACAGTTGTAACTAATTAAACACAATAAGGATCATTCCGGTCCGTAAATATACATTATTTATTGAAAAATCTTTTACACCAATATGATAGATATGAAATAAATCTTAGTACAGATACCGGCAAACATCTTGAACAAACGTTTTTGCCTGCGCAGGAGTGATTTTTAGTTAACCCTGGGGGGCGGGGGGGTCGATCGCGTGATTGGTAAATCAGTTGACGTTTGTGTCCCGCGCTGTGTACGATGCGCAAACTTTCCCCCGCTCCCTTGTTTAATGCTCAAGAAGTTTGCCGGTATCTGCACTAGAAAATCGAAAAATATTTCGGTTTTAAGTATGACTATTGTTTTTATAGAGCTTAATGTTTTTGATTGATGTACTCATGAATACATAATAGTTTGATGGGACATTTGTGTGGTATGACATTTGTCACGTGACCAGTTTCATACAAAATCCTTTCTAAGTAGAGTGTAACGCCTGTCGTAAAGTGATTTTGTCTAGCCCTCTTAAATGAAAACACCTTCAAATAGTCTCCTAGTTCTGACTAAGTAATCTGTCCGTGTCACCTAAACCATCAGTTCATCTAAAGGTGAACAATGTCACTTAATGATGTGAAATATAATGGCTATACTTATATTGTAATAAGTCCCGCGGCGGCCCAAACCGATCTCCGAGCCTCGCAGGAGACCTCCTTGTACTAGTCGTGGGAAGAAGCTCATTCTAGCCGAGGTACAATCCCCAAACAGTCTGCAATTGAGCTGTCAAGGCCCTTAAGACCAGCGAAATTTTACTCCTAAATAATTGAATGAGCTGATTTTTCATGGATGCAAACATTTTTTTAAATGGTTATCTCCGAAAATGTATAAAGGAAATATGTGTATGTATATTTATTTGTTATAACTATATGTATAATTCATTTATAAATAAAAGGTGTGTAATAAATGGCCAAAAAATAAAATGTAAGCATAAAAGTCTAGTCGAATAGTAAGTAAAATGTTGCTAAACTATATAAATATAATAGATTTATTTTCGTTAAACCTAAGCTGGCCCAGCGTTTTACGTTCAAGTCAATATTGACAGATGGCTGACGATACTTGACAGATGACACTTCGCTGATAGTCTGTGCAAGTAATGTCCACTTATTAATTTCTAAATAAAAAATGTTTGTGAAATCGATGCAATGGTTTAATGGGACCACGTCATAACGAAACATTGACAAAATTATTACATACTGTGTGTGTGTGTGACATTTGAGTGGAAGAGATAGATGCGGCGCAAGCGGACAATGAGCGTAACGGGACAATGCGTCATGCTTTTTCAGGCGTGCAGCCGGCGTTCATCGGTTTGTAGACGGTCACTTAATACTGGATGCACCCAATACCGCCTTTTTCAGTAACACACACACTTCTTCGTCGACCTCCATTTTGAAACTGACGCTATACCCGCACGAAAATCGTATTCCAACCGCGGTGTCTGATTAGCATCACAATTTTGCGGTTTCAAACAGCGCGATTCGTAACCGCGCGATTCCCGCATGTCTGAACGAAGGCTAAGACGTTGTCACGTCACAATAGCCTTTTATTAAACACATTAACATTTGTCTGATTTTTAGGTATCTGTCTATGTGCCCTGTTTTGGGCAAAAAGCCTCCTCCACATTCCCTTCCACACTGCCACTCTCTGCCATTTACCACCCTTTGTTTACTTAATCTGGTCTATCCAACTTCTGAATTGTCGTTCTCTTTCTCGTTAATTGTACCTTGGGTGTGCTTTCTTGTTCCACTTTCCTGTTCCTCTTGCCCTGTGCTCCGAGAATTTTTGTTTAGATTTTAGTTATAATTTTTTTTATATAACATTGGGTTAAGCATGTCTTGGACTTACTCTTACTCATCATATTTATTATTTAATTTTTCCCTTATTAGGGTTACCTGGAAGATCGCTTGTTAGCGATAAGGCCGCCCGTTGCCTACTATATAATTTTTTTATATATTATGATATTTGTGTTTTTTTAATGCAACGAAGAGAATAATAATAAATAAAAGCGCGCGAAACGCTTGACGCCACATAAGTATAACAGTGATTTGCCAATGACTACAAAAATTCCTTACCTAGTACAATACATATACAGTGAAAACTTTTTGGTGATACAAACTTTTTGGAATTGACAATGTGTTACCACAGTATTATCAATTTTTATCTTGTATAATAAATATCGTTAGTTAACAGTAAATTGTACTGGGAACAAGTAATTATGTAATGTATAATAAATTTATATTAAATACTGGCCTTTTTGTGTAACAAAAACGTTTTTATTTCGTGTATACCAAGTAAATAAAACTTGAAAACATTGCGTTTACATATGTTGGACAACTTATCCAGTAAAATTAAAATATAATATTCATACTTACTAGCTGACATGGAAGAGGGTGAAAATTAATGGTATATGTATTTTTAATGGCAACACTGAAAAATAAACATACTTACCGAAAATACAATATTTTTTCATATGATTTTTTGAAAAGACGTGTATAAATTTGACAACTGTCATACTATTAGTTTGTGTGATATTTTGTGTTAAAAATACTTTTTATGTCAAGGATCGGCTTGATGAACATTAACCAGGGAAATCAATCGTTGAGAAATGGTTTTATGCTTTATTTAGATTTCAAATTAAAAAAAAACGACCAAGGAATACTTATTCGAAAACTAACAAACGTATTTTGATTCAGTTTGTTTCAATACATAGTTTGATTTATAAGTAACTTTAAAATATATAATTCTTTATGGTTTTATAAAACTTGACAAAAATAACTTTTAATCCGTTGAAGAGGAAAAATCTTCAGCGTCTATATAAACGGCATTTACTCGAAAACTACAACATAAGTCTTCATGGTTTAACACCAATTGACTGAAATATAAGCCGTTAAAGATGTTGCAATCATTATACGTAAAAAGCAGTTACTCAAAAACTATGAAATGGATTTCGATACAATTTCAACAATTGATAGCTGAAAATTTTAAATATATAATAAATTATATTATGTAAACTTTATCTCAATCGGTATTTTAATGATAGGAGTCATTAGTTTTGTTTATTTATAGTTTATTTCCTAGTTATAAGTATAGTTATATATAGCCACAGGACGAGAAAGTCATCCTAAGTGGAGTTATAAGATAGAAGACCTGTGAAAACCTCTGTGAAGCGGTCATGTTAAATATTAGCTCAAAATTGAGAATGACTGTATCAGGGGTCATGATTCAGGTCTGCGGAGAATGAACGTTAAGTTAGTTACATTAGTTCAATCTGTTATCACAGTGTGGGGTGGTTGTGCGAAAACCAAAGTTCTAGCACTTGAAAGAGCTGAGAGAGCAGTTATAAAAATAGTGTTACTAAAAAAAAAGTCTTCCAACTGAAGAGTTGTACAAGTCTTGGAAACTTATGACTATACGCCAGCTCTATATTCTCCGTTGTGTCCGTTGTGTGTGTGTGTGTAGAACAGCCACCTCAAAAAAGGACCCAACATAATATGATTAGCTACACAATTTGCAAGACTATCTTTGGACGTAATTAATTCAACAATCGCTCAGCTTATGCTTAGCTTTACCACAAATGTAACTTTAAACCATTGTCTCGGTACACTCAACTATAACAAAACAGAAGCATTGTTAAATCCTCTAATATATTTTTTTCATTAATCCATCTTTTCATGCAACACGCGCGCACATTTGTTTCGTCTTCCACAAACTCACACAATTACATAGTCATCACAATATATTCATATATTTATTAATTTTGCAGTACCCTCGTTTTTAAACACAATTGTGTTGGTTACCCTTGATGAAACTTTGTAAATTTAAAGAAGAGCGAAGCTTCCCTGTCACAGGTCTCTGACTTAGGGAGGCCTCAATCTGAATTCTATTGTACATAGCTAAACAAATAAATATTTTTTTGTTTGTTACTATGTCCCGTCTAGAGCGAGTGTTGGTGGCGTAGTGGGGTTTTACTGGGTATGATAGCAAGTCTCACATAGCCCTCCACCGCAAGCATCGCGTATGCTGGATGCATCCGCCACTTAAAAACACTTGGATTTGTGTTGAATATTAATGTGATGCATTTATATTAATGGTTGCTCATATATCCATCCTAATTTTCCTAAACTCATTTCTCTTCACACCTATAATATGACCCATCCTATGGAGGCACTAGTTCCGGAACGAGCTGTAGGTGAAGCGCGCGATGATGCGTCTACATTGAAGAAAAAAGGATTAAGCAGCCGGTAGTTGTAATTTTGACGACCAGCGATTTGGTTTTTCGTTCGTACGCCGCACGTTCGCACCGCTTTCTTTAAAACTTTTATATTTGCTGTTTGTTATTAACAATTACATACAGTGCTGTACTACTTCTATGAAGTGTTAACCTTCTGTGCCGATTCCTTTCTTTCTTTCTCTGCCAATTATTCCAAATATTGATCAGTCATAAATTAAATAAATACAGTCCACGATTACATATTAATTATTAATAGGTAGAAATAGCTATAAACATATATTTAACAACCTGTGCCGCCAGACATACCTACGACATATTGCTTGCCCCGGGGGACAATGTTGTTAAAGCAAAATCTATATTTCTGTTAAAATAATTCTATTACTACTAGGATACTAATTACATTACATATTCAAATGAAACCTATTATAATTAAACTGATTAGACTGAAGAGCAAAAGCGTTTTACGATTCACTGTTTAAACATCATTACAGACGGCACAGTAAACGCAAATTACGACGGAAAATTTGATGAATGTCTAGAAAGTAATACCGCGCTTTTCACGAAAATATTATGACGTTGAACAATATAACTATCTTTATGGTTGTTGCGATATATTTAAGGAAAGTAAAATAATGTAAACGAATAAAGACATTGTCGTGTTTTATATATCAGTGTTATGCAAAAAATATGAAAACATACAGTTCTAAATTACCCAAGGAAATCGAGAGAATCAACCAAACTGTCATAATAGTGCTTTACGACTTTGTTCCCCGGGGCACGCTATATGTCATACTGACAGTATACAAGTATTTAATTATAGAGCCACGTGTATTCATCAATATATTTCTAGATAAATACAATGAAATGTTACAATAATTTATGTATAATAAATTTTTTGGTATTCTGTAAAAACTTTAGGTGCTTAGAAGCCTTCCTGGAAGAACTCTGTTGGTAAGTTGAGGTTTCCGATGTCGGGCATGGGTCCAAATGAGTGTGTTATACGTTCTTTGAAATTGTTGAATGATGTCTCGAGATTGCCCCTGTTCTTCTTGTAGATAAATCTTCCAGGGTAGGACACGGTTTTTACGTTGTTATAGATATCCTAAGAAAAAAAAACAATAATTTTGTGTGATTTTGTTATAATTATATCGAAAGAAAACAAATTTTTAATATAAAATTATATAAATAATTATAAGTTTATAATAATACAAATAGCTTTAATCCGGTTAAAAAATTGTTTTGTTTCAATGTGTAAAAGCTATGTTAACCAAAGACAATACAATAGAATTACATCTTTAAGTAAAGGATTGATTGAAGCTTGTAAGCACAAAATGTCGTCATTTGACTTGGACAAGGGCTCAATATGTCGGATTTCAGAGGCCCGTGCCTTGTAACCACGCTCTACAACCAATTTGTTAGAATTCATTTATTAAATTCGAAAGACAAAGATTTGTCAAGTACTTACGTAAAATGTAATAAATTAATTTTAACAGATTTTTAGTCTATGGGAGAACCGTCGTTCGAGATCGAAGCATTCCTAAATTATTGTTGACAACACTGTTGCGATATAGTTTGACAGTGATCTGGACATAAAATGGCGCGTAGAAAATGTGACTAATAATTTAACCGCCATGCTGGTCTTTCCTCAGCAAAAATACTTTAGAGACAAATAGAAACATTAAATTGTATGAGAAATGGTCACATTTTCATAAAAAATTGACATATTTTTCTAGGGGCAGTGATGCTATTTACTTCCGCACGCACGCACAATTCTACTCAATTTATAGAACTAGTAAGAGAGGAAAGCCATCGACAATATTTGTTACAGACTTCTCTTCTACATCTGTAAAAAACTAGAAAACATCAAATACTTTTTGATTTCTATTAGGTAGCAAAACAATTCGAATTTCAAATTTAGCGGCCTTTAAGAGAGTATGCTTTCTATAGGGGTTGTGTCTTCCAGAAAAGACCTTCACTGAAATTCCACATGCCGCCAGCATTAGCCTAGAAAAGTGGACTGTAGCACTTTTCTGTTTAAGCACTAAATAGAAACAAAACTAACCTCGATTCCCTGCTTGTCATCGTCATGTAGGCCGAATATTTTGATACCCAGGTCGTATACTGGGTACATCATGGCACCAACTACTCCTGTGTGCCCCAGTCCTAAAGCGTGCCCGACTTCGTGTGATGCTGTCTGAAAGTTCATGTATATTACGTTACGTTACGTTATGAACGCCTTAAAGCAATTAAATAGGATACATTTTTTTAAATCGTTTTTAAATCAAACTGCTAAGCTATTTTCAAATCGTTTATAAGGTTATAAAGTTAAATTATTATGCAAAACAACACAATTTTAAATTTTAAATTTTTGAGTTTAAATTGTTTTAATTAAAAGAGCAGTGTTGACCTGACTTCAGCGTCACTCTCAACCCTAACTTCGCAGGTTCGATGCCCGGCTGTGCACCAATGGACTTGCTATGTGCGCACTTAACATTCGCTCGTACGGTGTAGGACATCCTGAGGACGCAAAAATTTGATGGCGTGTGACAGCCACAGGAGGCTGATCACCTGCTTATTATATTGACAAATGGTCATGAAACAGATATATATATCTCTGTGGATCAGACCTATAACGATTGTAGAGTCACTGTTTTATTTATTAATAGAATTGTTAGAAAGTTTCATGTCTCTTAAAGCGAGACTACAGATTGACTACGTTACTATGGTGTCAATTTTTCAATGGAAACCATGGCATGGCTTTAACCAACTTGTATAACGCTTCTGAGCCTTTTAAAAGCCTGTACGACCTTGAACTTTTTTCTATTCGAAAGGTTGCGTTAATAAAATAAATATACATTTACGTCAATCATAACAATGATTTGTTTTTTGATAATATGTAATAAAAATTATTGAGAGAAAGCGTTACGAAGCCCAAGTTTTTGATGGCTTGGACTGAGATGTTCGATAAAAATGAACCTTTTTAGCTCCAAGCCTCAGATTTTTAAATATTTTCATGATCATTTGTGAATCTTATAGGAAAGTAGGTTATCAGCACCATTTACGCGTTTCTTGCGCATCCTAAATATTATTGCTTGTGAGACAGATGTTGAGGCACAGTGGCTGAATTCACAAGAATTGCATTATTTATTATGTTATAAAATGGTTTAGATTTTAAGTTTTCACTTGTTATGTTTATATTATGTTTTTAGTTTAGTTTTCTATTGCATTAGTATAAAGTTACTGTAAAAATAGGAAATAAATAAATAAATGTCGCGTTTTTGGTCTAAGACAAGCCGGTTTCCTCGCGATGTTTTACGTTGTTTGAGCGAATTTTAAATGCGCTCATAGACAGAAAGTCCATTAGTGCTGGGGATCGTACCACCGTAACCACCAGGCCAATACGGCTGTCAAGAGGTTTGTCAATGTTTGTTAATATAATTAAAAAGTTTCATCATATAATGATGGCTAATATGACAGCAGGTATGACGTCAATGTATCAGACGTAATTTTGAATTAATTAAATCAAGTTTTTTTAAATAACACGTTATACAAATATGGTTTACATGTCTGCATACGTAATACACATAAATAAATATAGCATGTATACGAGTAACCCATAAAGTCTATGTCGTTATGATTAACAGTAATTAACGACTTCTGAAGGAGTGAAAAATCAATGGCGCTACAACCTTTTTAGGTCTGGGCCTCAGAATTTTGTATCTGTTTCAGGATCAGTTGTTAATCTAATTGGCAAGTGATCATACTTCTGTGCCTAACACATGTCGACTTTTTGGGTCTAAAGCAAGCCGGTTTCGTCACGATGTTTTTCTTCACCGTTCGAGCGAATGAAATGCGCACGTAGAAAAAAGTCCATTGGTACACAGCCAGGCATCGAACCTGCGACCTCACGACCGGAATTCACGAGGCCACTCTGATAGAGTGAAGGCCTACTAATTCTTCCATTTGTCTCTCATCTTCGCTATTTTCCATCTTTCCCTTCATCCTTTCATTTCATCTTCCCAGGTTTCTGGTGGACGTCTACTCTTTTTTTCTCTTAGCCATTCCAAGTAAGGATCTTTTTTTAACCCATTCATCACCAACGTGGACAGTGTGGTCCATATCATGTTTAACTTTTTTAATGTTATGACGTTTGTTGTGTTAACAGAAGTTACGTACCAAAGGTAATTGTCCAATTGACTATTTTCTTATAAAATGAAAAATAATTAATCTTAAATACATATTTTAGATATTGTGAAGTCATTGTTAGGAGTCTGTACCTATTTGGTATTTGTGTCTATATAAGGTACTGAGTATTGTAATGAAAGGCTCTTCAAGACACGACTATTTAATACGAATGTTAGTACAATACTAATATATATTAAACATCAATACATTTGTATCAATCATGTAGGCACAAGTCCATGAGAAGAGATAACACTTCGAAATTACATGAAGCATCATTTTTTTTTTGTAATGGAATGAGGAATCTTGCCGATGATTTGATTGATTTGATGATTTTTTATAGAACAGCAGGGACCTTCGATAATACTTATACTCCTAGAAAGCTAGCCAATATGTTGCTGGCTCTAAGCAGCCTTTTTGTTGAAACTTATGTCGAATTGGTTCGGAAATGCTTGAGGATTGACACAATCGTCTTGTTATTCTATAGTCATTTCTAAACTTTTGACTTACTTGGAATAAATTGGGTAAACCAGTGCTGAAGTCTTGTGACCAGTCGATGTCATCGTTCAATGTGATGACAGTTGTTTTGTGTCGGTTGTTCTGTAAACAAAAGTAATTTAAAAATATTTGTCTTATTTCAAATACATTCACGCCTATTTCCCGAAATGTCGTAGCAAGGGTCTACTCTTCCAGACCAGACCAGACATACTTATCTCGCTTCATGCACTTTAACTAAAAGAGTAAAAGTCTTTCCTCCAACTTCTATTTTGTTCCTTTTGGAGAAGAGACTCTTGGGTCGTGGAGAAGTGCACAGCTAATTAAAGATTTAAGTTGGCGCCTGGTACTACCGGTGAACCCAGAGCTGATGCGTTCATCAACGAATAAGCATCGCAATACAGCGAGGAACTGCCAGCGTTAAAGGTACATAGGTACCAAACTTTTTAAATTTGTTTAAATTTTCTATTTATTAATTTTTAAATAACTTTAATTGTTATTATAGTATGTAAGTTTTTGTTCTTTATAAACCGGGATCCCTACATCATAGTCTATCAGGCATATGTGACCGAGAGGATAAGCTGCAGAGGAGTGTCGAAATCTTTACCAAAAAACGACGGGCGACAACTATTACGGAAATATCCGCTTAATATTTTTGGGGTAGTCGTGGCCCAGCGCAACCCCTTGTGCTATTTATGTTAGTGACATATTTGACAATCCTGCAGCATTCTCCAGCTGCGATCTGTGCTCAAGCAACATCTCGGATGCCCTCGTGCCAGTCTCGAGCTCCAGGTCACAATTGGCCCCTTTCTGTATAGATTCACTTGTTTGTACAAAAATCGAGAAGAAAACGATGGTAATGGATTAAAAGTCTTACCGTGTTTCCATATATGTGGGCGTCAGCTCTTGGCGCGATGGATTCGAACCTGTAAGGTAAACTATTAAATATGTTTCTTACAGCAGAGCAGTAGCTTCAGCGTGAGACTCTCATCCCTGAGGCCGTAGGGTCGATCCCATGTGCACCAATGGACTATCTGTCTATATGTTCATTTAACATTCGCTTGAACGGGGAAGGAAAACATTGTGAGTAACGCTTAGAGCCAAAAAGTCGTGTGGCAGGCACAGGAGGCTGATCACTTTAGGCTGACAAATCATGAAACAGATACAGAAATTTGAGGTAGGAATATTATATGTTTAGATCGATAAGATTCAGAAAAATTGGACCAGATTTTTACTTTCAATTATTACGGGAGCGTTCAAGTATTACGTAACGAATTTTTGGGGGGGGGGGGGGTCCTCTTGTCACGTTACAATGCGGGGCGGGGATTGAATTACGCGTTATTGTTAATATTATTTTCCACTTTCCAGTACTTTACACCACATAATGGTAAGTTTTAGGTAGGAGGAGTTACGGGGGTTGGTCACGAAACGTTTAACTATTGTATACAGAAACGTTACGGCGCGTTTGATAGGGTCAAGAATCTCGAGGGGTCAAGAGTTATAGTTCGATTATGAAACTCACTCCACTCTGGTTAAGTCCAGTTAAAGCAGAATTAGGAAGATGCGCTTTGGTCCATCCAGCTCCGAAGAAGATAACGTCTTGGGTTATAAGTTTGTTACCAGTTTAAGAATGCCACATTCATACCGAATGTGAATGACCATTTATCAGTGAAACTTTTGTGTGCATATGTTAATTTTATGTTTATTTTTTTTGTTTTATACTTTTAGAGATGTATCTGATTTGTTTCCTAAATGAATAAATATATATGCAGGCTTGACTTTGTTCACGAGTTCGCCATTCTCCGACTTCTCCAAGTTGCCCTGCTAGTATTGTAATTTCTTTCAAGTGTATCTTTTTGAAGTGAAACTTTTTTAGGCGCATGAGGTTAATTTTTTTACGGATGAAACGCAACAATAATAATATTAGCGTCACGAAGATGTGCAGCGTTTTTGTCGAAGATAAGGGAGAGAGCGATTGAGAGAGAGTGAGAAAGGGCGAACGTAGCATGAAGCAAATAGCCATGGAGCGAGAGTAGGGAGCAAGCCAGTGAGAAAGATCGAGGGAGAGGAAGGGAAATCGAGAAACAATACACGCTATTGGCTCATGAATTCGTTTGGTAGTTACATATTAGAAGTTTAGATGGCAATTCTGTCCCATAACGTCTTGTGCAGTAAACGCAGATTTTTTATTTATTTATAGTATCAGTAGCACGAATACAGTGTGTAAGCAGTGTGAATATAGATATACAAATACAGGGAGTGATCATATACTGGTACATGATCATCTATTGGGGCTTTTACCTTAGTCTTAATTAATTTACAAACAAGTTTCACTTCTCACATGTTTACTTTGTATGCGCGTACTTTTTTTAATAGGTAAGTTCCCTAGGCCAAATATATCACCTGATGATAAGATATTAAGACCAAAACAAATCATCATAACCTTACCTTACTTCCATATCAGTGCGTCCACCGTTCCGCTTCGTGACTGTAATGCCAGATGGATCAGACCAAACGGAAAATGCAAGGAAAATTATAGAATCCACCTCATTTTTGCTAATTTTCGATGAATACTTCGTTATTTTGTATGTGAGATGCTTCTTTGGCCAGTTTCCTGTAAAATATGTTTATGACAATAAACTAACGTTCTCAGAACACGACAATGTAATACAGAAAGCTTCTAGAATGCTTGGTTTTGTCCTGTGAAATACAAAGGGATTCCGTAACATCAAAACGAAAATTCTATTACACAATAGTCTCGTATGTAGGCCGCATTATGCGACACATATGTTACGACTCAAGAGATTACAAAAGAGGTTATTGTAGCATCTGATTTCTCCAGTTGCGTCTCGAAAAAAAAGTTGCCAACATACGAAACCATGCGCACTTTAAGATGTTGTCATTGGAGAATTGCAGAAAATTAGTTGATATATCGTTTGCATTTAAGATATTTAACTATCAGGTTCATTATCCCAACCTTTTAACTAAATTTCGTGTACCTACCCTCTTGAAGAACGTATATTGCCCAAAACTTACCTATATCCAGTTTGAGCATTCTAATAAACGAGCTAGGTCTTGGATATCACACTTTGAAATCAATTTTGCTTTAGTTTTTATTATTTATGAATGTATGTATTTTCCTTTCGTGTTTGTTGTTTGCCTAACAACTGTATTTTATTTTTATTTATACCAATGTGTCAGTATGCCGAGCGTTGGCAAGCTTTCATAAATAAATACAGATATCTAGGAATTCATGAATATAAATAAAGTATATGTATTTAAATGTAAATAATCCGAAGTAAAAGGCACGAAACTTAAGTAAATCAATATTTTTTTTACGATTCTCAAATGACAACATCTTAAAGAGCGCTAACCTTGGTATGTCGGCAAGTTGTTATTCCTAAACGAAAACGCAAAATAATTTAGTGGATATACCAGAGAGACTGACACAGTGCAGACTGAAATTGGCGCGATTTGAAGTAAGCCTTTGCCAAAGATGGCGTTTTAGTAAATTTTGCTTTACCAATAGTTGTATATCTCCTTCTTCTCATACCAACGGCTGTATCTTTCGCCTGACATCTATCGCGGGTCATCATGTCTTTGGTAGCATCATCCAGCTGACCTGTGAATATAACATTGAAAAATATACAATTCAAAAACGACCTGCGTTAAGTTCTACGTTAGATACGTGTTTCAAACCATTATTAATGTTCTTATAGTAAAGTCAAAGTCAAATGAAATCATTTATTTCAATTAAGCCTATTAAACGAAAGAAGTAACATGGAGAGGCCCACCAGGCAAACGGTACAGAGGCAGAGCTTACGCTCGATGGGATGATGACATCAAAAAAATCTCGGGTCCTCAATGGATGCAAATAGGTCGAGATAGAGAAAGATGGCAAGCAAGATAATTCGCCAATGTTTCGGGTTTTATCTAACTATGACACCAACTATGACAATATTGATATTTTCCACCTCACCATAGAAGATGTGAGGAAGTTTTTGAAAAGGCGGGAAGACTCTGATTTTGTGTAAGCAGTAATTTAAAATATTAATTATTATTTGCTTTTCAGTTTTCTTTAGTTTAATTTTTTTTAAATATATTTTGTTTGTAAATGTACTTATATATATATATAACAGTAAACAATATATATTGTATAATGTATGTAATCTGTTTTGGCTTACTGTATTGATTAAATGTTTTGTTTTATAATGTGTATGTTAGCTGTAAGAGTACTAGTAAAAAATAAAAAAAAATAAAAAATAAGCCTTGGAGGAGGCTGGTACATATAACTGTTACAAATATTTACTAACACATAGGACAAGCAGATATTAGTGGATCGGGAAATAATTTAAGGCTTAAAATAAATAAATAAACCTATTAAAAAGGCTCTTGGCAAGTGAAAATTACAAGTTAAAAATAAACGTGAAAATGACTAGTTCCAGCCGTTTTCATATGGCAAAGAATGAGCAAGAAACTCCTTTAAAATAGTTTTTACAATATTTTGTATACATTAATTTAATCATTACACGTGATGATGATTATATTTTGAAGGTTCTTTTTAACAGAACTGGACAGAGTGTGATGCAGCCTATTTAAGGGGACACCTATATAACCGCTGCTTGTTAAATGAGTGGAATTGTATAGGAGGCAAGCAGTTACCTCCTTTGCTGTTTTTAGAAGAAGCGACGATCCAAATGGTGAAGTGGGGCACCTGGCAGTTTGCTTTTAAATGAGCGGTGTTTGAAAGGGGGTGACGAAATCAGATTGAATTGTTTCATGGAGCATTCTCTGGAGTGCTAAGTTATATATATTATATATGATATGTAGGATACAAATAATATAATAATTGACCAATTTATATGTCTAATAATGTAAAATGTAAATTCCTTTAAATACAAATTTGCGCGCCATTGTGTTTGGCAAAATATGCGAACTAACTATTGTACCACCTTTTTGTACCATGTGCTTGAAATACTTTATTGTTCTTATTATTATAATTTTCATTAGTTCTTTATATATACAAGACCAGGCCCTTGGGAGGGCAACTGTGGGACGTACAACACTATCGACATAGTTATATGTTCGAAGAGTGAATTCACAGTAGTGATATTGTGTATATTATGTGTTTAATATTATATAAAAAAATAAAATAAATCAATCAGGCGCTACAACCTTTTTTTAGGTCTGGGCCTCAGATTTCTGTATCTGATCCTTTGTTAATCTAATAGCCAAGTAGGTGATCAGGCTTCTGTGCCTGACGCCGTCGACTTTTTGGTTCTAAGACAAGCCGGTTTCATCACGATGTTTTCCTTCACCGTTCGAGCTAATGTTTTAATGCGCACATAGAAATAAAATCCATTGGTACACACCCGGGGATCGAACCTACGACCTCAGGGATGAGAGTCGCACTCTGAAGCCACTACACCAACACTGCTCGTTTAATATTATATACTTTATGATATTTTCTTTAAATTTTCTCAACATCATCGTATTGGCATAGTCTGTAGGGATAATCTAAGTATTTCTTTAATAATAAATAAATAATTATTTTTCTGCGCTATCGCAGGATGCCTTGCTGATTCATAGTTCGACACCTACGTTTCATTACTCCAGTTTGTCTCAATTGAATCATTATTCTATTTTCCTGTATATTCCCAAGTATGATTTAGCTAAGAGGTTACGACTGCTTATTATTGTAAGCATTTCCTGTCAGTACAGTATTTTCTACAGCTTCTGTTATAAACCTTTTATGTTTGGCCAGGCCGTTGGACACTCCAGTCTTTTATTAGTATTGTTTTTTGTTTTTATCTCTTGGTATGTTTATAAGTGTTGTTCTCGACATTATCGTAATGGCTTAGTATAGTAGGGATAGTGTAAATAAATAAATATCATATAAGTTGGCTTTTTTTAATATTTTATTGATTTCTACTATAAATAGGTTTGAATAGAAGATATTCCTTAAGCTAAAAGCTTAGATTTATTATTAAATGACTTTTACTAAGCGCCACTCACGCGAGCAATACCAATAATAAACAATTTTTTTACTGAGGTAGACCTATTTGTTTCTACACTGGCTGAGTTCACAACAGTTGCTTGCTATATTGTTAGTTATAAGATTTAATATATAAATATATATTTTTAAATTTTATTTATGTATCATAATCGGTGTGAGTACCAGTATAAGTACTAGGTTACATTATTTTGTCGTTCTATCGAATTAGTAGTTTATATACTGTTAAGATATAATAATGATGTGGAATTAATAAATAAAATACATAATAATATTAATTATAATGTGTATCGACGTTTTACTATAGGACAATAGGTTTGACACCAATTGTAAATAACTTAAATTTGACATTATGTAAATGTTCTTATTATATGACACTTGCATGCCTATTTATATATGATGGTGCCGATATTTGTAGCTGAACGATCTGATTGTACCACTATCTTGGCAAATAAATTATTTATTTATATACATATAAATATAATAATACTATTGAAGACGCGTTAAATACGTACCACGTAGAAAGCGTTACAGAGTAAAGAAATTTGTAAATTAAGTTATCAAAAAGTAAAATAAAATATAAATCAGGTGCGCTACAACCCTTTTAGGTCAGGGCCTCAGATTTCTTTATCTGTTTCATCATCATTTGTCAATCTAATAGAGAAGTAGGTGATCAGCCTCCTGTGTTCGACTCACGTCGTCTACTTTTTGGATCAAGACGGTTGCCTCAAGGCAATAGAAAGTTTGACAATTAAAATTTACAAAATCGTTTAACGACAATACTATTAGTGATCCTACCTGATGCAGGAATTTGAACGTAGTTCTGGAAGTTCCTCAGAGCGTTCCTAAAGTCGTCGTCTTTCACATTTGTACTGCCGCCATGACGACTGAGGCTAGATCTTCTTAAGTAACCGAACTTGATCAAGTATCCCTGAAAAAAAATCCCATTGGGTGCCATTATTACTAGGATACTAAGTACATTACATACTCAAATATATATATATATATATCAAATGACACTTATTATAATTAAACTAATTAGACTGAAGAACAAAAGCGTTTTACGATTCACTGTTGGAACATTATTACGGACGACACTAACCGCAAATTACGACGTTAATTTTGACGAATGTCTAGCTCGTAATAATTTATCACCACTGTTTATTTTGGAAAAATTATGACGTTCATGAAAGAGAGATATATTATAAACTTTCTTTAGTCTTCAAAATGTCGCATTAATTTTATGATTATTTGGTAAAATTACAATATAAACTAGAACTATCTTTGTGTTTGTTGCTCTCCATTTCAGGCAAGTAAAATTAATTAAATTGAAGCATTACTAACGTATTTCTGCCCGTACTAACGTATTAGCGTTTTTTCGCCCAAGAGACAGCAATGTCCAATAATCCTGTACGTCAAAACTAGTACGATTTCGACTTACTGACCTTAACACAAAGAACTTACAGAAACCTACTTGCTTGCTTAGTTTTTATTTTATTTTATGTACATTTATTATCAGTGTTTAGCGTGCGACTCTTATCCCTGAGGTCTTAGGTTCGATCCCCGGCTGTGCACCAATGGACTTTCTGTTAATGGGCGGGTTTAATATTCATTCAGTGAGCAAACCGTTTTGTCTACGAAGGAGGTATCAAATAGCCACTTATGCCTTGTATCTCCACGCTTTCGTGTAACGATTTTATTTAGCTTATAAGCTACAAAAAAAAATTATAAAACAATAAATAGACCCAAAAGTTCAGGTGTATCAGGCAGGCAATTAGATTGACAAATGATCACGAAACAGATACAGATCTGAGACCCAGATCTATAAAGGTTTTAGTGCCACTGATTTACTTTAATTTTTTATTTTATTTACTAAGAAAAACGTATTGTTAAAGAAATCTAATCCTATATTGTGGCACTGAATTATAAAAAAAACAACAAAAACCGTCTCGAAGGATCAGTGAACCCTTCGTAAAATTATGATTAATGATAAAATGTATTTTGACGTAAATTTAATTAACTTGTCAGTTTTAATAACACTACTTTCTTATTAAAAGTTAAATAATTTATATGTTGTATGGTTTAATGTAAACATTCGTTTATGAATACTATAGAAGCGTCTAACAACAAAAAGGAATGGCGGAGAGTTTATTGCCAGTTCTTCTCTTCCGTTAAAGAGGTATCTCTTCCTCCTTGATGTGAGAACTGGCGGTAAATGTAAAATTAGAAGCATTTCATATACATTTCTATTTTGACGTTCGTAAGTGTACATTGTGTTACCATATGAGAGTGAATGATTTTGAATTGAATTGAACTAATTAATTTAAAAAATCTAAATCTTAAGAAATCTTGTATAACAAAGCTGCAACTCCGCATCGTAAATCAAAAACTTGTTTCAGTATAATTAAAATCATACGGGGTTACCCATTCTTAACATTTATTGCTTAAAATAGCATAATTAAGTGGATGACATCATGAAATAATCAAAACCGATAATAAAAAACATAGAACAGACATATCTCATGTCTAGACCGAATTATGTTTTTGACAGTTGACAATTTACATTAAAAAACAAATAAAAATATCTTTATGTACGCAGGGCCCGCTACGCATCACGTTTAAGTAATTTTGGAAATAAATTTATGTTATTTATGGACTAACATATATACAGAATAAACTTATTAATAGATTGATATATTCGGTAAGTAAGTAAGCTGATCAATTTTAATAAAAGCATTGTTAAGCGCTAGTAAAAGTATAATCTAAAATTGGAAATATTTTTTTTTGTAACATTTATGTTTATCATAATTGTCATATATTAGAAAATATAGCTTGTATACAATATATATAGCTTTATATATGATGTGATGAACCTTAATAAATAAAGAAAAAAGCGTTGTAAACGCCTATCAGGTGCCGAAACAAAATTAGAAGAATTTGTATTTTTGATTAGTAATAACTGAAATTTGTTGTATATTTTTTTGTAAAATGTACGTGCACCGTAACTGTCATGTATTTTAGAATATACATACATATATGATGTGGCTAATACATAAATAAAAAGAAAAAAATACATTTTGACAGTTGTCTTTGCTTGTCCTTTCGAACCAGCAAAGGAACTTTCTTTCTATGTCAAATACCGTGAGAAAAGCGACTTTAACCCAAAAATCGATGTGTCAAGCATCTAATTGTCTTCTAAAAATGGCGACAACAAACGGCTGCAATACTTATTTACAATTATAACGCCGAATTAATAAAGTTATTTGAGTATAAACAAAAAATCAATTATATTTATATTAATATAAAAACTAAACTTACCGGATATTTTGAATCTTGTGACGATAAATATAGAGCGTATGAAATATTTATTAAACACGCCAGAAACAAATACTGTGTTAGCATTCCCATCTTGGATGCGACTGCCATGAGTATTAGCTTGCAATTATATAAATAAGATTAGGTTTTTCCTCGTGGAAACGAGTTCCATGTTTTGATGCCTCAGCGGGTTAAACCGCGTGGTTTATAGGGTGACATATGGGATTACCATACAAAAAAGAAAATTAAAATAAATCAAAGAAAGTTCAAATCAAACTAAAAGGACTTACCGCGGGATTGTGCACAGCTTCTTTTTTTTACATGTGTCTTTACTAAGACATTTAACATGACGATCTAACTAACTTACTTATAAGTAATTTAAGACTAACTTTATTAGCTAAAAAGGATTTAAGTGCACAGCTAATTAAAGATTTAAGTTCGATAAAGACCGGTGACCACAGAGCTGGTGCTTCCTCGACGAATAAATATCGCAATACAGCGAGGAAACGTCAGCTTTAAAGGTACAAAACTTTTTATATTTGTCGTAATTTTCTAAAATGCTAAAGGACGTATGTGGTCACTCCTAAGCAGACCGATGGCAAAAAAATAAAGATAAAGAAACTGTGTTTTTTTCTTTTTTCGATCCAAGTGTTTAGACGCGAATTTTCTTTAGAAAAAAACAGAACCTAGGACTACAAAATGATGTTAAAAATATACATTATCTCTGTAGGCTTTCGTTTGAAAAAAATATACATAAATTAACAGCTATCGAACATTATTAAATAACGGTTTATTTATTTATTTGCTTATTATTATCCGTATAGCTACTTATATAATATCTAAACGGCTTACACATTCAAATATACACATAAAACCCAGTTAATAATTATTACTTTTTTACACGAAAAATTAATATTTATGTGTAATAAATTGTAAGATGCAATATATGTAATATACAACATGAATAACAAAGGCAATATATCTAATAAAGGATACCAGAGTTTTTATAACAATAAGTTGGCCATAAATGCTGTTACAATTAAAAATAAACAAAATATTACATTTGAATTTGGAATCTGTCATTTTTATATAATTGTTGATTGCGTTTTCTCATTTTGGCGCCAATACATAGTACAATATTTTGCGATATTTAAATGGAGCAGGGTGATAGCTGTGATTGCAATACAAAAAGTAGGTATGGAGCCAAATTCAATTTTTAAAACTGTCCATACTCTCGGTATTAGTAAAATGTTTGTGTACCGAGTGTATTAATAGGTACAACGAGACCTCCTCTATTTGTGCCAGAAAAAGATCTGGCCGTCCACGTAGTGTTCGTATGAAAAGGTTGGTCAAAGCAGTAAGGGAAAGAATTCGAAGAAATCCTGGACGAAAGCAAAATGTTTTATCTCGGAAGATGAAGATAGCACCTAGAACCATGTCGCGTATACTAAAAGATGACTTAGGACTTGTAGCCTATAGGGAACGTTCTGGTCACTTCTTAACCGATGAATAGGGTGGTAAAATCGAAACAACAACTAAAGCGGTATGCAAAGGGAGGTCACAGAAGAATTTTCATTACGCAAGAGAAAATTTTCTACAATTGAGCGACATTTGAACAAACAAAATGACCGTATTTATGCTCAAAGCTCTAAGAACGCTTCCCAATTAGTTAACAAAGTGCAACGTGGGCACTATCCGACCTCAGTGATGGTTTGGTGGGGTGTTAGGTATGAAGAAGTATCTGAGCAATACTTTTGTGAAATAGGCATCAAAACATCGCCTCACGTGTATCAAGATACCATTATTGAGAAGGTAGTGAGGCCCAACACCATGTTCAATAATCAAGAATGGTCCTTCCAGCAAGACTCGGCGCCGGTCTACGCGGTCTTGGTTGGAAACGAACGTTTTGGACTTCATTAGACCTAAAGATTGGCCGTCATCTAGTCCCGATTTTAACCCGATGGATTATAATTTATTGTGTACGGCTTGCTCTATGGCCATGAAAATTTGGAGTCTCTAATCCGTACAATTGTCAGTGAATATTTTCCCATGAATGCGTGCTTTTATTGATAACATTAACACTCGAAAGTAATAAATGTTATTTGCAATAGAAAAAAAAAATATTTTCTTTGTTTCACTATATATGGCAAGACCAGGTATTTTTTAAGCATTTTTAGTTACAGGAAATATATTAGACTAAGTTACGTAAATAGTTTGTATTATACAGAAGAATTGGAAATAGTTGGTTTTGCCTTGTATGAACATGAAGGGGCGTCAAAAAATTGTATAAGCGACAATAAGTCAGGGCAGTCAATTTTACCGTTGCAAATATCGTGAGAAGACATCAGGATCATATTGTTCACATTCCAGAGATTCAATACCAAATAATTGCTGGATATATATAGTTACTATTAGTTATTTTAGTCACTATTATTGTTACACAATTTGACGCTTAAAAGCCTAGTATTTCCTTAAATAAGTTGTTATCTCGTAGTTGAGTTTGTAAGTTTATAGTTAAATTATTGAATAAATTCAAGATATAAGGAAATATTTAATAATTAATTCAATTATTAGTAATAAGGTAAGTCTTTCTTACGTGAACAGAGATTTTACTTCAAGTTTTTAATTGAATAAACATATTTATTTTATAGCTCGACAAACGCCTTTCAGCAAAGGGATAGATTAAAGCGCCATTTTGAATTATGTCTCGCTGCAGACTGCCAGATTGTACAAAATCATAATCTGTATTTAGCTAAACAGGCTTCTTTTAATAATATATTTTAAGGTTAGTTATTTTTTCAAGTGAAACTTCTTTATCGGCGTTGGAAAAAAAAGTTACCGTCTCATTTTTTGGTAACAGGCCATTGGCTTCTTGTCCCTGCCCCGTGGTAGATTCGAAGCCATTAATAACAAAAATATATAATAACGATAATAATGATAGTAATAATTCTATTACAAAATGAAATTCTGTAATAATCTTAGTAGTAATAAGGTAAAATGAAATAATTGTATTATTTCTATTCATGTCTATGATAATAAAAGCCTTTTGTTAAACTTTATTTAACCAATTTATATAAAGTTGCATATAGTAGATCATTATTCAAAAATAAGGTCATAAGGAAGGTTCACTTCTTCGTACACGCACACATTTTTTTGTTATATTAATTTATGTAAGGATTACTATATATACGTTGAAATGAATATTCCGCTTATTAAAGTAATTTTTGGAATAAAAAAAATAAACATGCAGATTTCTATGTTATTTATGTACGTTAATTTTTTATATATTATCCATATTAATATAAATTCCTGCTTGCAGCTTCGTAAGTGTATAATATTATTCTCATCAGTATTAATCGTTATATTACGTCACTTTACACAAAACCATAAACAATTATACATCTAAAACTTCCTCAATCGATTTTTTTTGGTTAAAGCCGTACCAAAATCCTTCCATTCCTAAGTTAATCGTGTTCACAATAACATACGCGGCCGGGACATCATTCTATAATGTGTATTAAATTTTTTTGTAACAATCGCATAAGGGGATCAACTTATGTTAAACACCGCCACCCATGGACACGTAAAAAGCCAGAAGGACTTTTCTTGAAGGACCCCAAGTCGAATTGGTTTGGAAATTCTTCATTGAGTAGTTTTGTTCTACATAGTTGTGGTGCGTGGCAGAAACTGCCTAAAAACACTGTGGGACGCTAGACATTATTCTGATCTTATATGAAACTTAGCTCAACTTGATTAGTCCAAACAACTCCCCCACTCACAACACATAGTAACTGCGGTAGAAGATGCAGAGAGAGGCATTTCTTTGCAACGTCAAGATTTGCGATTTTAGTTATAGATAATATTATATCATAAATTACCAAATTAACTAAGTAACTTTTATGTGTGTTGCCGAAAGTAGTGTGTAAAAACTAAATAAATTTCCATATTTGCATTGGTAGAACGCATCTAACTTGTTTTTGTAACTGCTTATTATAATTGAGTCCGTCACAAGGTCACAGACTATAAAACTTCAATAATATTATAGTTAAAATTATATCTTGACAATTTCCTATAGAAACATCGAGTAAAATAATGTTTATATATGAGTTCTGTGGCGCTTGTGGGTTCAAATATATGTTAAATGAAACACTTTGTTTGAAGCTGGGTGTCAATTAACCATAATCGTTTAACATATGCGATTAATAACTAACATAAAATTAGGGGTTAACGAATACTAACTTGGCTTATCTAAAGGTCTATTTAGAATTTAGATGGAAAGATTAGAGATTTATCTCGCTTTTCTCGAGTTTTGGTGCGTGAAATCGTACGCGACTATAACCAGCAATAATCTCCATAGCATTATCGTATCAAAATGTTTACATACAGGCAAAAACTAAATTCTCGCCTACGATTATGTCACACGAGAATCGCTAGTGATTTATCGCTAGGCGATAATTTCCTGCGTCTGTAAACACATAGACATTATAGTATGAAGATTCTTAATTGCGCGAACTAAATCTCGACAAGTATGAACATGTACTAGTATCGTACAAATCGGTTTGAACCGTTTTGAGTGCGAGATGTTTCATTCGAGTTTACTGTTTAGTGATTATTAGGGTATTGATCTAAAAATGGCGCAAAAATACTTTAATTTTGGCGCTGCCCATAATATTAAGTTCATTGAACTTTATAGAAGTTACGAGTGTTTGCGGAACACGAAAAATGAAAATGAAGCCAACATCTTTTTTGCCGTTTCCGGTTAATTAATTATTGTCTTAGAAAAGCAGATATAATAAAAAATATCCTCGTGCACTGCACTCATGGTAGCAACTGGCCCAAAACCTCGAAATGCGATTATTGCTGTTGAAACTCTGTTTACACGGACACAATAAATTTTCCATTGCGAGCCAATTGTCGCTAAAGTGAATGAGCGAGAGGTGTGAATGTTAAGGCAAAGAAACTTTTTTATATTCTTTAAGGCCAGCACGCATTGCTGTGTTAGTGTCTCGGGGTGGACTACGCTACGCAATGGAGAGCTGGAGCGCTGAGGCGCGCCGGTCCGTAATTACAATTAGGTATGTAAAACTTTAAATTAATGTAATTTTATCAATTTTTTTTCTGAAATGGATTACTTGGCTTGCGATAAAATATATCGTCTTAATTTCAAAATCATGTCCTTTATACATTTTCGTCATAAAATGAATTAAAAGTGTCAAAAGTTGGCTATGTTTGGTTTTTTTTTCTATCGAGCGAAGTTATTTAAATCGTGTCTTTCAAAATTGATACATAAACTACTCACGTCCACCATATATTTATTCCATTGTATGGCGAATGGAAAATTCAAGAAACGATGACAAAAAAATGGAAAATCATTTATTCATATAGGTTGTTACCTAAGTGTACATTGTGTTCAATGTACACTTATGAACGTCAATAAAAATGAAATATACATTAAATGCTTCTAATTTTTCATTTACTGCCAGTTCTCAAATCAAGGGCTTAGAACGGAAGAGAAGAACTGGCAATAAACTCTCCGCCACTCTTTTAAATCGCCAAGTTTTTTTATATTACACAACGTTTGCAAGAAGCTGCAACCAACACACCATGTTCTACATGACATCAGCAGCAGGCATGGTGAAATAGGAGCACGCACTTACATTCTCGTGGGAACAACTCGCAAATACATAGTCAAAAATAATTAACATCACCGCATACACGAATTAAAGTGCGACTAGAAACAATGTACTTACTTTTTTGAGAGTTGTGCGACCGTACAGGCCCTAAAATAATCGTATCTTCGACACAGAACAAGAAACTCTCTCCATCTAAATGGGCCTTAAGGGTTCATAAATATAAGTGGTAACAACACTTATGTTGTTGGAGATTATCGGAAACGAAAATGTTAAATTACAATTTCTGATTGTGTAAAAATCTATAGAGATAATTTTGGCTTCAAGTCTGCGATGATTACTGCTGATGCTGATGAAGCTTACATTTATACGCTTCTAATTATTATTATTAATTATAATGAATCGTTTATTTGCCGAGATAGTGGTAGAATTACATCGATCAACTACAAATATCCCCACAATCATATATAAATAGGCATGCAAGTGTAATATCAATTTTTACAATGTCATATAATAAAAAGAAAATCAATGGCGCTACAACCTTTTTAGGTCGTTTGTGAATTGAATCGGCAAGTTGGTGATCAGCCATCTGTGTCTGACACCGTCGACTTTTTGGGTCTAAGGCAAGCCGGTTTCCTCACGATTTTCCGTAACCGTTCGAGCTAATGTTTTAATGCGCACATAGAAATAAAATCCATTGGTGCACAAACGGGGATCGAACCTACGACCTCAGGGATGAGAGCCGCACGCTGAAGCCACCAGGCCAACACTGCTCATATAATAAGAATATTAACATAATGTCAAAGTTAAATTATTAACTAAAATATATTGTAACTAAATGATGTTAGGCTACATTTAATATAAACTTTTTAATGTAAGTATAAAAAAGTTTATATTAAATGTACGATAAGCACAAAAAATCACATTTTTTCATACATGTCTCACGTGACTTCGCAAATTAAGATTAAAGAGAAGAGTTTTCTCTGAGGAGGGTATACCCGTGCCTTTTACCCTTTCTGTGCTCGCCGTCTCGTTATTTATTATCTTCATACCAAATTTGACTAAAGTTAAATGCCTACGAAGTTTTGGTGAAACATACCTTAGGACCAAAAACTTTGTAGGATAAAGTTGAGGAAATAAGTTGTGCCTTCTTTTATAGAAGGTTCTAAGCAACTTATTTTGTACCTTGTCGATCATTAATATATAGTTCTATTCATAAAAAGTTCATATGACACCACTGGTTACGAGAATTGATCTTATTTACAAGGAATTTGGTGTCCCAGTCCCAGACTAATAGTACCACTACTACAATAATACAATGTTAAAACACTCAAGATTCAAGTAGCCCAACCCAGAGAGGACAGGCTATCTTTGGAGGAGGCCTTCACCTACAGAGGAGTTCTGAAGAATGAAGAATAATAGTTTAATAGTAAGGTTAAGAAAAAACTAACACAGGTAAATTTAGGATACAAAATTACTAACAAAACTAATAGTTGTTTGTAAGTAAAGTAACTTAATCTAACTTCTTGTTTTATAAGTAAGTATTAAAAGGCTATTTATTATTTTTATTATGGTGTCCGAGAGGCCAACTGAATTCTGCAGGAAACTGCTGCATCTGCCCGCTCCACAAGCGGGTGGTTCGGAACAAACCAAACACCCTAAATCCGTAACCTTTGAACACTGGTATATTACTGCCAGGATTCTTCCTCAGTGACTTCCAATAGCGATGCCGACAGCTATCTCAATCTCAATCAGGATCTTTGATCTTAAACATTTTTAATAATGACATTCCCGAATGTTTCGAAAAGGGTGCAATATATCTGATGATGATCTCAAGCTCTGTAAAACGACCTTGCAGCCCTGGACTCGTGCTGTCAGAGAAACTTCATGAAACTAAATTTGAGTTAACAACTTCATAGAAACCTTTCGTTTTAGCAGCCTTGTTATTGATATTTTTGTATAATGCGGATACTTGGCGGACCCATGCGACTCCTTCCATACAAAGAGTCCCCTTGGTGGTGGAGTACTGCGCTCCGTGGGCATTTTTTACTGATGCTAAAACATCTTTTGGATATAAATATTTTCGTAAACTATACAGTTGGTGTAAAAAATGCGTTCGGGGTGGTTAAAACTAACATTGTTTTTTTTGTATCACTTTCATAGTGACGTAACACTAGACAACATTATTCGTTCCACCTTTGTACCGACTACCGAGTACCAATTTTTTTGTACCTAGTTTGAATTATTTACAAGGCATTCAAATTTGACAAAAATCGAGTAATTTTATGTTTAGCTTTAATTCAAAAGTTTTATTTCACCGCCAATTCAATTATTATTATATTATAACCGATAAATTTTCATGTATTTGTAATGCAATATTGGACCTAACTTATGTGACAAAACAACATAATCGCGTGATCCCAGTTAGTTTTAATCAGCATAGAAACTGGAAACCGCAAACGTTGACGTGTTAACGGGAAGAATTTACAATCTTGTCGAATTACAGGAAAACATAAATTATGCTTGAAATTTTATTGTTTATGACATCGGCTTCCCAGCTTTTTTACAAATTTTCCTTATAAGTAAAAATAATGATGAGAATATTTTGTTAATAAATTTAACAATTTCATAAATTCCTTATTTTTCTTAGTCTAGTTTGTTTTACCTGTAATCCGTAATGTCGTATAGAAGTTAATGATTACTTGGAATGGAATGACATTGACATCCCAATGTAAATACCAATGTCAAAACAAATGATCAAAACACTGATACGGACTGCTTTAAATTAACTTATTAATAAAAACTGTCTTTTGTGTTCCCTTTTTTAAGTAAGATACAAATTAGTAAGAATGCCTCCAAAAAAGCAACCTGAAAAAGGTGGGAAGGGTAACGCGGCAGCTAAAGGTGGATCAAAATCCGGCGGCGATTCAAAAGGTTATAATTGCTTGATACTTCGTTTAGTTTGGATATAAACGTGTTTTCAATATGTTCTTGTTTTAAATTTAGAATCTGGCGGGAAAGAAAAAAAAGGTGGTACCGCTGTCAAAGTCCGTCATATATTGTGCGAGAAACAGTCAAAATGTTTAGAAGCCCTAGAAAAATTGAAAGCCGGTCAAAAGTTTCCGGATGTAGCTGCTGCATATAGTGAGGACAAGGCGCGTCAAGGTGGAGATTTGGGTTGGATGACGCGCGGTTCTATGGTGGGACCATTCCAAGATGCAGCATTTGCTTTACCAATTTCTTCAGTAACAAATCCAATGTATACTGACCCTCCTATTAAGACCAAATTTGGATATCATATTATAATGGTAGAAGGCAAAAAATGAGTGACACAGTGTTTGAGTTTGAATATTTTTGGGCAATACTACTACTATTTATTATGGAACGGATTTGTTGTTTACAAGAACAATTTGATAAGGATTTTGCATTATTGCCTGATTCACAGCAATCTAATGAATCCCTTGTTTCAAATATTGAAGACTTTGCTAATAGAGAGTAAGCCCAGTCCTTTTTACTACTTACAATAACTAGTATTAATTATTATAAATCTTTCTAGGTATTTGTTTTTTCAAGCCAGAATTATGCATCTTACATATAATTAATGAAACACAAATATATTTCCAACTTAGTTAAACATAATAATTTGTTTTCCAGTTTTGGACTAAAACTAAGTTTTCTACGGCTGTAGCGGTTAATGCATATCACAATGCTATTGACATTAGTATATTTCTGCAATATTTGTCTATGGTTCATTATGATTAAGAAAAATTCAAGCAAATCATATGCCTACCGCTTCAGATTATTTTTTCCAGCTAGTTAATATGTGAATAAAATTTAATACTGTTTTGTACAGTCTTTTATTTGTTACTTTCTAGGTGATATCTGCATTGTTTGGGCATACTTTAAAATATTATAAAGAATACATATTTACAAAGCTTCATTATTGTTTTAATAGCTTCAGACGAGCAATAGTAGGGTTTTTTTTTAATTATATACACATATTATTGCTTGTGCAGAGATATTTACCATACATTGTTATAACTGATTCAGATTTATGTGAATATTGTAAATCACATACTTTTTGGCATGTTAATTGTATTTTTTAATTCTTGTGTGACATTTTTCTATTCAGATTTTATCCAAATTTGAATTAAAAGTGAAAATAAAATTATACTTGTTAAGTATTTTGTCTCTACAAATGATTCAGATTTTCCTCAATATACTTCCTCATTAAAATTGAATGGTTGTCTAAATTGGTACAGTACTAATCTTGTATTACTATAATATCTTTCCTCTATTGATATCAGTTTGTTTGCCATATAATCCAGGTTAGTTTGATTTAATTAAGAAATTAAAAAGTGATTTCATTCCATTATCATAAAATATTTATCAGGGGTCTATTATATATATATAAATGTGTAAATAAATAATTGATTGTTTTAAATATTTTTATTTAATAACGCATAATAAATTAAGTACTTAGACGTTATAATACTATTGAGGTGAGAAAAAAATTACATATAAAAGTGATGTTCATACTTTGATTTAAAATTATTAAATTTAACACCATGGGAAGGAATGCCCTAAATTCTGAAAATATATGTACATATGGAAACATCTTTTCTTATTTGTTGAATACATACATCATTTTTTACATAATTGTATTTTCAAGAATACCAATATGTTTTATTCTTCAGTTATATACTAACGGCTTTCCCTCCAATTACTAGGTTTGACAAGTAATACTTGGTCAATACGTCAAAATATTTGAAAGTTCAACGCCTAAGCGCTAGGGGGCGCTGGAATTAGTCATGCAATTTGACATAGATTATATTTAATACTTATCAAACCCATAGCAAATGGTGTGTTAAAATACGTATACGTTATTAAACTCGTAAGTTGGGGTTCGTGTATCGGACGTATTTTAGTAATGCGTCGTTTTCTTCGCAAACAAATGGTTTGACATGGTGACAGGCGACGTCATGCCAGTGGACTCCATCGTTGTAAAAGTTGTTTAGAATAGCGATGCAATGCTCAGCCGCACCTCCTTGGATCAATTCCTGTAAAAGAAAAGTAAATATTATATATAGAGTAAGGCAAAAATAAACGATTGTCCTGTATTTTTATTATATCTATTAAGGCGCAATTTTTTTAACGCTGACTACACCGTTCAAAGTTCTCTTGTTCTATTACTCTTATAGTGATACTGACAGCGTTCCCGATCTCATAAAGAGTTTTTGGTTTCCAAGGTTGCGTCAACGCTACGGATAATAAACGAACAACATCGAATATTGTTCCAGAGCAAAAGTAAAGTACCATAGAAAAATTGCGCCTGCATTTTTTTTATAGCAAAAGTTCTTACTGAATACGGAAAATCATATTTTTTTTAATTCGAAGTATTTGTATACGAATTTGGAACGGATCTAGTATCTCTTATACCAAATTACAATTTATAATTGTTACGAGTCGTGTTCTAGGCAAACAAAATGCAAAACGGTACATCTATCAGTGGTAAAGAGATAATCTCAATCTGACGTGAGGTGAGGTATGAGGTATGAGGTGTTCGAACCCCGGTTATAAGATAATTTTTTTTCTGTATCCTCGTACAGGTAATAAAACATTGTAGGGATAGTTTTTTTTTTAATTCTAAGATTATTTTCAATCTGATGCCATAATGAATTGTGTATGACTATCATCTCAAAAACCCCCGTTAACAAAGACGCTTGACTGAATGGTGACTCCACTATCTATGTATCTATCTATATATATCAAAATGAATCTCTATTTCCCTTGGTCACGGCAACACGCGTGAACGGCTGGAGCGATTTCGCTAATTGTTTTTGTTGTGTTTTTTATTTTCAGAAGAAGGTTCTTATGAAAGAAAAACCATGTTTTTCACATGGCCAGTTATATGTCGCCTGTTTCTGTGTATACCAACAAAACTATTTACACACGCGCCAGAAAAACAAACAAAAAATGTTGAATGTCATAAAGTATTAGGATAATTAACACATTGTTGCTGAAATATTTTTTTATTTAATTATACTAATTCGAAATTAATATTCATAGTTAAGACAGGACAATGTCTGTCGGGTCCGCTAGTCATATATATGTCGCAGTAAAGTAGTTACATCAGAAAGTTAATTGAATCTCTAGACAGTTAATGAAAGATCGATATTCAATCAATTCGCTAAAGTTCCTGCAGACAAGTGAGTGAACGAAACCTGTTCCTAGGCAACGAGACTAACCTAACCTAACCATTTACAATAAAGCAAAACACGGAATTTCCAAGCTCTCAGTTCTTCATCATCACACCGAAATAACAATAACAAATGGAATAATCATGGCGGAGTCTTGATTAATATTGTTAATCAACACGCTGGCTTTCGGTCAGACAGATAGTTAAACGTTTTCGACGCTGCTTTATTTACATCAAAATGCTAAACTTTACTACGACATATATACGACGTCCTAATATGTTCGCAGAGTTCTCAGTAGCGATATTTTTATTACAACACTTCGTTGCATTACAATATAAAACATGGAACATAATTAAATGAAAAGGAGGACTGCCCTTATCGTTTTCGAGCAATCTCTTCCAGGCAACACACACACAACGTGTATCTTATGTATATAATTTTATTCGATTATCGTTAAAAATCTCAATGAATTGAGTTGACTATATGAAGATCTTAATGCCTTTCGAACTTATTCAAATTCATTTTGCGTTAACGTTAGTCCAATAGAAATTTTTAATTTTCTAAATCTATTTGCTTTTCACGTATTTCCACATTGAAGAAAGTTAAAACATCTTTGTGTTACTAATGAACGAGCGAAAATGTCAAAAGAATAATTCGTCTGGTGAAAGTGCCAAACAATGTGACGATGCTGGTGGAATATTGATGAGCCGTCGAAAGTATGCGGGAACGCCCTTCGGCAAATAAACGCTTGTATGCTTTCGATTACATTTCATGTTGCGAAATTATGTAATGATAATAAACTACCACGCAACCTTTTTAGGTCTGGCCTGGCTGTGTCTCTTTCACGATCCTTTGTCACTTTAACAGGCAAGTAGTTGGCCTCCTGTGCCTGACATATCCACTGGCTAAGGTTTCCTTAATCGAGCGATGGAATGTTAGGAGCGAACATAGACAGGAACTCCATTGATTCACAGTGAGTGATCGAATCTAGGACCTCAGAGATGAAAGTCGCTGATAGCCTGGCACTACGCTCTAGATCTGTTATGTAATTTCCCTCAATAGATGGTGATCAGCCACCCGTTCCTGACACCGTCGATCTAAGGTATTTATTTTATGTTTAGCAAGTAAGGTTGCTTCGGGGTTTTTTTATTTAACCAAGTTTCCTTATAAGTATTGGATTGTGACGGAGAAATGTTTGCCGCAGATTTTAATTTCGTAATTGCAAATATAGCGCTTTCGTTTTCACTGTATGACATCACCTTATGCCTATACGTTACGCACGCATCGTTTCTTATGGTGACATAAGGTCTCTAATGCTATAAAACATATATCTATATATAATTATTATAGAGCAGTGTTGGCCTAGTGGCTTCGGCGTGCTAGTCTAATCCCTGAAGTCGTCCAACTCCAACACAAAGAGTTAAAAGTTTGTAGACAAAGACGACTGTTTGCCAATAGGCCCGTTCAGATATTACGTAAGCACTATATGGTTTTTGTGTCCTTTGATTTCCTTAAATTGGTGATTACGTCAACAGTAATTATTTACTTTTTACACATATTACCTACACAATGTGTATGCTTGAAAACGAAATAAATTTTCGAAGATTCCTACAAAAAAAAAATATTTTTGAGAGCTTTGCTTTCTTTTGCTGGCAAGAGGAAGCCCCCCCCCTTCTGGGTTAAATTGCCGTAAATTGATGATACATGTAAACAAATGATAATGAAAGAGGTAGAGAAATCTAAGGCCCAGTCTTAAAAAGGTTGTGATGCCACTGAGTTTCATCTATTTCTAAACAACGGGAATTTTGGGATAAGAACCGCAGCTCAGTTTCATCATCGGACGTCGAGGCAGAATACAAAATACCATCCTTCGACGTCCAGCGTTCCACAGTAGTTTCTGCCACGCAACACAACTGGCGAACTAGTTACCCACAAGTACTTCCGAACCAATTCGACTTAGGGTCCTTTAAGAAAGACCGTACCAATTCTTCAAAGACTGGCAGTGCACTTGCGAGCCTTCTGGCATTGGCAGAGTCCATGAGCCGCGGGTATCCTTACATCAGATGAGCCTCCTGCCCGTTTGCACGGTTCTATTAAAAAATGGTGATCGGTGCTTCCCTAAGTAAAGTTACGCATCCGCTTGTGTACGTCATGTGTAATTCGTCATGCCGATAGAATAACTGTTGTACTTGCTGATGTAAGATAAACATTTTCGTTTCTGCATAGAATAATAAACTGAACAAGTCAAGTACTGCCACAACTTACTAGAATGTACTACCACTAAACCTTCATAAATTCTAGATAGTGGTTAAAACCGTAAATAGTTCATTCAGATCAGAAATATATTATTTTAGTTAATGTTTTTTTTAATTATGTTCTAAAATAATCGATGTGTAAGTGTAAAATCTTGTATTATTTTATGCGAGCTTTGTTTTAGGACTTATAACTAAATAAAACATTATAAACGGTCCTAGGAGGAACTGTAGGAGTTGCCATCGCTGGTTCGTTGTTGGGTAGGTAGGCTGGCGTATCAACTTGCTGGCGCTAGATAATGACGAATCGAACTGCTAGATTCGGTGTCGGAAAGAATACTCACCCTGTTGTCAGGTTGTGGTTTCCCAATACCGCCACCCTCGGACCAGTCGTTCTGCTGCCTGTTGGTTGTCGGAGCCAGTTTCTGGAGTTCAGCAGTCCAAAACCATCCATTGACATCATTGGGAAGCAGGTCGGGACGGTTGCAACCCTTAAAGTCACATACACGCCCAGAAGTCCAGATGTATTTGACCTGGAATTTTGTCTTTGGTTACTTTTGGTATTACTTTGATCTACTTGAATTCAGATGCATTGAAATGAAGCGTCTCTCTACATAATCTACCGCATTTACAATGGAATATTCAGAGGAGTTGTTCGGACTAGTACCTGCAGCTGAGTTTCATCACTGGACGTCAAGGTAAAATACAAAATACCATCCGTATCACCTCGACGTCCATCGTTCCGCGACTGAGCGTTTATGACAGTTTTTGCCGCACAGCTGGAACCAGCTGTGCTGGTCAAAAAAGTATTTCCGAACCCATTCAACTTAGGATCCTTCCAGAAAAAGCGTAACAATTCTTAAAAGACTGGTAACGCACTTAAAAGTCTCCTATCAATATGAGTGTCCATGGGCGGCGGTATCACTTATCATCAGGTGAGCCTCCTTCTGGTATGCCCCTGTTACATAAAACAAGAGATTTATCGCTTTCGAACGCGTATGCGCTTTCTATTTCCGAAAATTCGTGACGTGAATTTTAAAATTTCTATATTATGGATGTCAAGGTTCGGCCATTGTCATGAAAAACTGTTGCGCTGGTGCGAGAAAATGTACACGGATATACGCATTGTATAACGTTCAAATATTTTAAGTGGAGCATTTGTGTAAAGATAATACGAAAATAAATGTTCGGTTTGGTATTTCTCTATTCTGTATATATTTGGAAGGAAATGTTTTCTAATTTATGAAATATGTATGAAATAACATTACGCATTTATTAGTATCCTATGAAATTTAGTCTTTTCTATCAAAGACTATAGCATAAATATAACCAAGGAGGTGCTAATTGTTTATTTGCCGTAATCTGTGTTACTAATTGAATATATTATTTTACATCCTCGTGTCCAAGATATTCTCTATACAGTCAATTTTTTTTGTTGCGTCTTGTTTTTTTTTATTTTAGTATTTTCTTAATATCACAGAATATAGTATAAATATAACCAAGAAAGTGGTAAGTGTTTCTTTGCTATTCTCTGTGATCACTAATTGAATTCCTTATTTTGAATACTTGTATAAAGTCCTATTTTCCCCTTTACGAATATTATCATACCTTATCCTGTACGATGCGTGCTTTAACCCATTCGTTTTCGTCGCTGGTCTCCAAAGACACAAGATCCATGCAACGCTGTCTACAGAAGTTTCTAGCAGTCAGCCAGTCAACTTCTGTGCCGCGCTGTGCTGGGTCCCGCCAAGAGAAGTAATATCCTTTGTCTGCAAAAACGAATTATTTAGACCTCAAATAAGGAATATCTATACTAATATTACAACTAAAATAATGTAACAATTAAAATAATTTAAGTGGAAATGAACACATGACAAATGGAACAGAAGAGTGGGACAAGAAAGTACTGGTTAAAAAGAGGAAGACCATTTAGAAGGTGGAAATTCAGGGAATCAGCTGATACGTGGCAGAGAGTGGAACGGACGACCGAAGACAAACTCTATAAACGAGAAATATTAGTCTTAGAATTAGTTTAAATGACAATTATTAAATAGAACAGAGAGTAAAAGGCTTAGTTGCTGTAAGAGATACCGCTGCCGATGGACTCTCTCTCAATATTAGAGGGCTCAATTGATACGCTCAAGATATGTGTCGGGCGGGTTATATGGCAAGATGCAAATGCAGGGGTGGATTTTAATGACAACTATATGGAAAAGATCAACGGGAAGGAGAAGAAAGCGCCCTAAAAAAGATGGACAGAACATACGAAGAGAGTTCAGTTCACATCAGAGAGGCCTTCAACGCTGCTGAAGGAAGCTAGAATATAAGAATAACAAGAAAAAAATATACAATATCTAAGCTTTATTTTTATTAATGTAATAGGAGGCAAATGGGCAGGAAAATCATCTTATGTTAAGTGAAGTTGCCGCCCATAGACACTCATATTGACAGAAGGCTCAAGTGCCGTGCCGGCCTTTTTATAATTGGTACACTCTTTTCTTAAGTCGAATTGGATCGAAAATTTTGTTTTTGTAATAAGTGGAAATTAAACGGGCTTTTATTATTAGATATGTTTCAAAGTTCGCAGTAAAAAGTACCTAAACCATCAAATTCGGACACTTATGTCAAATACGTTTGTGACAATTGTCATTGAAGCGACGTAAAGCTCTACATGCCAAAAGACAATTTACTTTATCCTACCTATAGACTATAATAAGATTAATGTTATTAAAAACCACGTCACGCAACGCAGCTCTTCTATCGTAAAAAGTTGTGAGAACCATGCAATCGGCAAAAAGCAAGTCGGTTAATATATTCAGCCCCAACTTAAGGCCTTCTGTCTTTAGTTATAACTTATTTATCTTCAAGCTTTTCCTTGATTTATACAACTACTTCTAGCTATCTGCGAGAAGTGTGAAATATCATTCATACAATCGCTGCGTCAAAACTTCAGCCTTCTAATTTATCCACAATGATGTTATAAAATAAATAAATCTGACGCTTCAAAAGTTTTAGGGTTGGGCTTCAGATTTTTCTATCAATTTCATGATTTTTCAATCTAGGCAAGGCAATCCGGTTTCCCTACAATGTTTTGTGCACATACCAGTCCATTGGTGCAGGAGATCTAACCTTAGGAATGTGAAGACACAAGGCTACTGCTACTATAAAGAACTTTAAGGGTGTCGAAATACTCGACTTGGGGACTTGATGGACATTAAACGTAAATTGTCTTTGAATATGTAGAGACTGCCACCTACCTCTTGGCTCTTAGGTACACATGCTTCTATGATGACATAAATACTACTAGATCTAGGAAAAGTGTAAATCAATGTTTTTCCAACGCTATTTACATTGTGTAATAGAGTCATGGGAACTGGGTACCAAGTATCAATAGAAAATTTACTTTCCATATTGTCGTGGAAATGTCTTTGTGAACGCGAAAGGAAAACAGCGCTTTTGTTTTTGAAAAAAATGTAGGTTAGAAAATTACGTTTTGAACATAACATTATTCTACTGCGTTAGTAAATGTCTCCCGTAATTCGTGATATACGCTCTTATGCCGTAAAAAACTCAAATGGTGTAGAACATTAAAAAAGTGATATTATTACATACAAACGGAGTTTTTAATGTTAAAGAAAAATAAAAAAAATTAACGCCCGAACAGGGACTTGAACCCTGGACCCTTGGATTAAAAGTCCAATGCTCTACCGACTGAGCTATCCGGGCCGTGAGATTCACTTTGAAATAAAGCTTTAAAAGCAAAATCGTAACATACAAACGTTATTCGTATTTTTATACGACAATATTGTTTAAAGATTAGACTTCGTATAGACAATGTAATTAAAAAATAAATTTTGTGATTCATTTTTATTTATATAACCTAAGCAACATTTAAATGTACAGTCAATGTTCTACACCTACATATTATGTTTATTATTATAAAAATGATTAAATATAAATAAAAAGAAAATTAAATCAAATTTAAAAAGTTTGGTCCCTGTAGCTGTAACGCTGGTAGTATTTCGTGACTTATTCGTTGAGCGAGAAAATTAGCTCTGGGGTCACGGGATCTATCTACCGGGGCCAACTCAACCAACCAATAATTACTTATGATATTATTGCACTAATTTAACAACAAAAATTTTGTTATGAATAATAATAATTAAGCTTTTCTTTCCTTTCATTCCTTGATGCATGGAAAGGGGGCAAACGGGCAGGAGTTTCATATGTTATCACTTAACATAGACACATACAACATAGACCGCCGCCCATAGACACTCTCAATACCAGAGGGCTGGTGAGTTTTTGGCCTTTTAAGAAGTAATACGCTCTTTACTTGAAGGACCCTAAGTCGAGTTTGCTCGTAAATACTTCAGTGTGCAGCTGGTTCCACATAGTGGTGGTGCGCGGTAAAAACTGCCTTAAAAAACTCTCAGTTGTGGAATGACGGACATCGAGGTGATACAGATGGTTTTTTTTAATGTAATTCGAGGCAAACGGGCAAGAGGCTCACCAGATGCTAAGCGATACCGCCCATTGACACTCACATTGCCAGAAGTCAGTGGGCAGCTGGTATTTTGTATTCTGCGTTGACGTTGACGCGTCTGAACTGAAGTAAAAGAGCGTACCAAATATTGAAAAGCCGACAACGCAATTGCGAGCCTTCCGGCAATGTGAGTCTCCATTGACCCATGTGGGTCTTCATTTAACATCAGGTGAGCCTCCTGCACGTTTTCTCGTAAAAAATGATGTAACATTACTAGTAACATTCCGTGGTCTTCATTAATATTTTTAAAGAATGTTATCTCTCCCCCGTAACGAGATAAAAACCTGTTCAACGGGACTTTTGATAACGATATGGAATTCCTTTGCTAATCTAACATTTTAAGTGCTTTGAAACTTTAGTCTACGATTTATCTAATGTCTAATTTTGTCTCTTTTAAAACTCAAACGAAGTTCTAATTATTGTTCATACGTTCCAGCCTTTCGTGTACCAATCTGGATGATCAAAGTATCAATTAATTCAGTATTACTTCTTGAAAGGAGGCGAAGGATGAGCTTTATATAAAATAGCAAATGGCTCATTTGACAGCTATCTAAAGGATAAGCTTGACATCAAAGGATCGACGCGTTCTATGCTTATATTACAACTATTTATGATACCCACGAGTAACAACAATGTATACCAGAATACTCAGCTCGCAAATATGATAATACTGTGTGTTCACATTAATATAACAAATAATTTTTAATTTTTAATTCAGATTATTCGCCGCGGCGAAGACTTGCAATCTGAATAACTTCCATTTTTTGGACATTAAATTTAATGTATAGTTAATTTTTAGCAAACCAGCACTGAAGATGCGACCGAGATGCTGTGTACAGGTGTAGTTGGACTTCAGGTTTACAAATGATGTTTACTTTGTAGTAACTTTAAATATTGAGTCAATCTGTTGTCAGATTCTGTACCAAAATAATGATTTGTCTTCAGACGAATAGTTTTCAGGATTTTAACTTTATTGTATTTTGTCCTCAAACTTCACACTTAAAATGAGGCCAATCCCTTATGAATATCTATCTATATATAGAATATATAAAATTCTAGTGTCACAATGTACGTTCCCATACGTTTCCTTGAAATAGTATATAATACATGACATAACGACGTTTGATGGGTCAGCTAGTGTTATATAAAATACATGTGAAAATGACATGAGAACTAAAGAAGGCACCAATAGAACTTCCTGAAAAAGCCTGCAGTAACGCACACTCCCGAAAGGACTTACCGAAGGAGTAGCATGACAGACCATGCATGCACGTAGTAATCGAGCAAATAAAGGACTGGGCTGAAATGTATAAATAAAAAAACGGGACTAACAGTTGGCCTACTATCGGCTTAAAGTCAAGCTGGGGTGATCAACCCAACTCTTCTTTCAGAAAGGATCCTTTGTATCTGTGCGATGGTCGAGGAGAAGGTTTGCGATTCCAAAGGTCAGAACCAGTCTCTTACACAGATCCTCGTTAACAAAGACGTTGAGGCTGTATGATGTTTCCACTGTCGATAAAGATATGTTCACAGAGTTCATAGTAGCGATATTGTATCTTATTTTTTTAATTCGGCTTAGTGTAAGGATAGTGAATGTGCTTTTGTTAACAAATAACAAACTTACTGTCCACATATCTCTCGTGAATGGTTCGCTGGACACACTGCGATGGCACAGGTGGTTCAAGGATTCGTCCATTTTGAAACTGCGCGTGGGCCACAGCCAAAACCGCCAATAGCACGAATTGTTTCATTATCTGTAAAGATGGAAAATATTAAAAAGGATGTACTTTGACTACCAGTTCTTAAATCAAGGTACAAGAAGAACTGTCAAAAAACTCTCTGACACTGTTCTGAATCCAAGTTGGCGAAGAAGGAAATTGTACTTTCTGTTTAAATTGCCTTTTAACCTTTTAACTTCGTTCAAACTTTGTAAATATTTTTAAAACAGGGGGCAAACCGGCACCTGGATACCGCCGCCCATGGGCACTCTCAATGCCAGAGGGCTGGCGAGTGCCATTCTTACATAAGAACGTGTTACATCATCTTTAAAGATGACATTGCCTCGAGGATTTTTTTTTAAATTTATTGTATTTACAATTATTTTTACTATACAACATATATAATTGCTTTAACTAATTTGTTTTTGACCTATTTAGATATAAATATACAAATATAATGATACATAAAAAAGACAATAACACGCGTTAGAAGTTATACTTCTTTGGCGTAACAAAATAAAAATCTTTTCAAAACTTGTATTCTACGTTTGTAGAAAAAACGACACTAACTATAGAATAAAGGTATTGTATGCATCTAGTTAAATAAAGTTTATTTAAATATCATATAATACATTTCTACATAATTAAACAAATGGTTTTTTTTAATGTTGACTTTGCTAACTTCAAGGTGTCGGTGTTGTGTGACGGTGTGCGCGCATCGTAAAAATTTACTCTCATAATTTTTCCCTAACGCCCCAAAACAAGTATAACTTCAATACAACAAATTTAAAAAGTATGGCGTCTGTGTAGCTTTAATGGCGTTTTATCGATGTATTCTGGCAGTTATTCGTTGAGGAAAGCACCAGCTCTGGTGTCACTGGTACAACCAGTCGCCAACTTAAATCTTTTAATTAGCTGTGCACTTAAACCCCTCGGCCCACGAGTCTCTACTACAAAGGGAACAAAATCGCATGTAAATTTGTTTCTTTGTAACGTTAGTTTTTGTTTTGTGAGTGCCACGATGTTGGGCTATTTAATTACGAGGAATGCATGGTTACTGCCTTTTAACTTCTAAGGGGATGAGGCTTTCCTGTTACCACAACCCGGCTAGGGCGATTGTTGATGGCGCTTTGACGTTTGCGATTCCCACAAAACCCCTTAGTCGCAGAAATTAAATTCATAAGTGTTAGATTGTCCTATAACTATATATAGCTTATAAAACATTAAAAGCTTGAGTGAACAATACGCACAGCCTTGGCTCGTACATTTAGTATAAAAAATGTACACACATATTAATCAATCAACAAGGATGTAACGCAAACAATAATGAAATACAAAACGCGATGAATTTGTTAATTTTTAATCGAAAATAACTCTATAAAAAAGCTACTCTCGTAAAAAAGCAAGCAAGTATTTAGAAATCCTTGATTTAGCAAGTATTTTATTTATCTATTAAGAGCATAATTAATTCAGCGAAAATATTAAACAAACAGAGAGAAAAAAACGTTTTTATTTAATTATAATATCGAAATGTTTAATTGCTAATTAATTTCGTCAATTTACGCTACAGTGCGGCCTAGCCTTCAGCGGGACACATCCCTAAGGACCAATGGACTTTCTATAAATTTAACATTCAATTGAACGGTGAAGGAAAACATTGTGACGAAACCAGCCTATTCGATTGATAAATTATCATACAACAGATACAGCAATTTGAGGTCCAGACCTAAAAAGTTTGTAGCACCACTGATTCATTTTTATTTACGTTCTATGAGTCCTACATTTATAAGACTAATTTATAAAAATAGAAAAAAAAGTTATATTTTTACATGCGATTGTTGAACAAAGATGGCCGTATTGGTTCAAAATGTCAAACGTAAGGTCACGGTCAAGATTTTTTATGTTAGAATTATCGAAATTGCTTTCGTTAATTAAGTTTAGAATCTTTTAAAGCTTCGTGATTTTTTTGTCTTTTATTATAATCCTTTAGAATAAGAAAAACACTACAGAATACGAAATTACATCTGTGTCTCTACATCCGTCATTGCACAACTGAGAACCGTTTTTGCCGTACACTATGTGGAACCAGCTGCCCACTGAAGTATTTCCGAAGCGATCCGACTTAGACCCCTTCAAGAGAAAAGCGTACCAATTCTTAAAAGCCAACACCACTATCTTGAACCAGCTGCCAACTGAATTATTTCCGAAAGAATTCAACTTAAGGTCGTTCAAGAAACGATCGTACTCAATGTGAATGTGTGTGTATCACAAAATAGCTTAGAGCAGGAACCAGGCATGGATATTCTTCAACACCCAATAGTGCTATTTTTAACCACGAGATCCGAAGTTAGGGATAGTGGGTTCGCTATAGCGAGCCACGAGCAGTATTTTAATAAATCAAGTTTTATATGTCCGCTATTATAACAGTTATAATGTTCATGTCAGAGACCGGTCCTAGCTAGGGTTACAATAATTAAATGTGTTCTGTGAGTTTGGGCCTCTGTTCTGTATCTGTTTTATGATAATTTGGTCTAATAGGCAAGTAGGTGTATGACACACGCCGTGGATTGTTATGGCCTAATGCCGGCTTACGATGTGTTACTTAGCCGTTCAAACTATTAAAATCCGCACATGGAAAGTCCATTGGTACACAGCCGCACTTTTGCCTAATGTTGTTGTATATTTAACTAATTTTTACTAATTTGGTCTTCATACTTTATTTATTGGAAATTCTATGAAGATGAATTATATATATAATAATAATATTTTTTAAAGGTTACGACCATTTAATGTATAGTCACACTGTTCGTAAGAAAACTACAACAGAAAGACAACGGGCAGGAGGCTCACCTGAGGTTATGTGTTATGTGCCTATGGACCTCAAAGCCAGAGGGCTCGCGATTGCGCCGCCAGCCTTTTAGGAATTGGTACGCTCTAGCCTACGTTGAATTTGTTCGGAAATATGAGCAGAACACATAGTTGTGGTGTGCGGGAAAATCTATATATATATAAACCCAAATTATTTAACAAATCCAAAATAAAAATTATATAGACAAAAAGCTCTATCTATCTATCTTTGAACTTAATGTATAATAACACCTTAAAGCAAGTTAAATTCTTTTTCTACCGTTACGACATGTCATTGTAAATTTAAAAAAATGATACATTCATGATGAATGATATTGTCTCAGCTCCCAGACCCTAGCGAATTACATTAGGTTAGGTTAAAGCCAAGCATTTGTATCTTCTTTTATTCATTTTACAAATCATGACGTTTTATTTCTATGGGGTTAAAAACCACGCACCACCACATTATTGCATGGTACTCCATTGCCGAGTGATGAAAATATGTGAAAAGAATAACTGCTGTTTTAAGATGAAGCCGTGTTTCCACAAATTTACGAAATTTTCTAACTAATTAATGCATGCATTCATTTATTTGCGACCAAAAGTTAAATTAATTTATCTGGGCATGACAGTGTGCCCGCCAAGTCGTACAAACTTTTCTCGAATTTTACTCTTTGGTTTAAGTATAAGGAATTGAAATTTGTACTGTTGTGTAGGACTTCAAGGACCAAGGATTGTTCATTTCTTTTTTAAATATTGATATGGTCACTTATGTTAGCTAATTACGTAATAAGTTAAGACGGAAGGTACCTTAAGTACTGAATAAATGAACTTAGATATTACATGGATCTCATTAGAAGAGCGTACTAAAGAACTATTTTCTTTTTAAGTTGATCGCAACACCCACTTAAATTCTAACATTTATGAATTATATATGTTAGTAAATATCTTAAACCATGCTCACCCGTTTATAGAAAGCGACCTTGTCTATTTAACCATGGGTTCATTCCTCTACAAATTCCAATTAAATCACTACCGGTTTTGAAGACGTTTTAAGAATTATCTATTTGTAATTCGATACGAATATAACGAGGATTTCCTTTCGTTAATTTATTATAAAAACATTATTAATATATTCATCTTATAATGGTACTGTGACGCTTGTTTCAGACATAATAAACACTTTTATTTTAATTCAAAATTATAAATTGTTAAACAAAACATAACAAGATTGTTTTTTTATTGTTCTACTTCGAATATTACCGCTTCGACTTGAATTTGACATTTGCACATCGGGAATATTTATATAAACTTAAAAACAAAATATAGTTGAAAATTTGTTTAAAAGTATATAAGATAAAATTAAACACAAATATTATTTGATAAAACAGAATTGCAACAGACTATTAAAAAAAATCCGATTTCCCGCGTAACATTGTAATCTGTGTAATTCCATACTCAAAATTTCATTTTGGACAATATTTATTGTCTATAATTACATTAAAGATTTTTTACTGGAATAAAATATAAACCAAAGCTCATATTGAATGCCTACGTAAGTAATATTATGTAAATACAATTTAACTTTTAATATAACGTAATTATTAAAAGTTTATACTAAAATTTAGTTAAAATATTTTAAAACAAACGTATAGTTTATGGTAAAATGGTGAATTTTATCATACTAGCGTATATACGTTGACAAAAATGATAACATGATGATGACAAAACAATTTGCGTACAAAAATAATGCTATAAAATGAATACTCACTGCGTGTACGCGTCCGTTATCGTCACAAACTGATGCGCAAGCTCGCTGCGCTGGTTTTATATTGACAGCCAAGTCCTGGTTCCTGGCCCCGCTCTGTCTGCTATGGCGTCAAAATTGTTATCTAAATATAGAACTTTATTTGGTTTATTTCAGACAATATCAACAAAAAATAAGAATTAGTAGTAAAAAATTCAATTATTACGTTTATGTTGTTGAAATATTTGTTGGATAGATATCAAAATATCAAAAAAATTCATTAGAAATCGAATTCAAATGCCACCAATAATAAGGGGAGCAAATGTCAACTGTCAAATCATTCCATTATCTCGGTTTTATCCATAAAAATGTAAAAGGACAAAAGTAATTTTATTAATGAAAGTTATTTAAGTAAAAATACAGCACACATAGCAGTGTTGGACTAGTGGCTTCAGCGAGCGACTTTCATCCCTGAGGTAGTAGGTTCGTACGTTAACATTCGCTCGAACGGTGAAGGAAAACATTGTGGGTATAGCTTGCCTTCGACCCATCACGACGGCGAGTGTCGCGCGCAGGAGGCAGTTCACCTACTTACCTTTTGGATTGCCAAATAAACAATACAGAAATCTGATACCCAGACCTAACTGTTTTTTTTATTAAGTAAAAAAAGTATATTATATCTTCATATACGAGTAATTTCGTACGTCTGAACTGTTTTGTTTTTTTGGATTTAATGGTGATATAATATATTAATTCGATCCAGTAGAAGTAATTATAATTAAAAAAAAGATAAATAGACACTAAAACTAAATGTAAAAAGAACACTTTTATTTTATTGTATTAATAAACTTTTTACAATATTCTTAAACTTATGTAGGTTATAATAACTAATATATATCAAATAGTGTGTTTCCAAGCAGTGTACCTTTAATGTTAGTAGCATAGATAACTTATCTGTCTTTAAATACAATAGACATGTCAATGACAATATCATAAATATTTTAAATGTGAAACTCCTTTAGGCGCATGAGGGTAAAAACTTTACGCCATGAAGATGTTAAGCGTTTTTGAAAGGGAGAGATCGATTGAGACCGTTGATGGTTGGTTGATGTATTAGTTTAGTAGTTATATATAAGAACTTTAAATGGCAATTCTGTCGAATAACGTCTTGTGCAGTAAACGCAGATTTTTTATTTATTTATATTATTATTAGCAGTTAGTATTTAGTGTGAATATAGACATACAAATACATGGAGTGATGATATACTGGTACATTACCATGTATTGGGGCTTTTAGCTTAGTAATAATTAATTTACAAAGAAATTTCACTTGTGACATGTGTACTTTTTATATAATGGCAATAGTTTTAACTACATGCGTTTGTACGCACGCACTTTTTTATTAGGCTGTGGCGATAGGTATTTCACGCAGGCAACATTTATATACGAATTTTGATGCGATTTTATGACAAATTCTGACAAGAAACACCTGTTACTTACGACTGATGTATGATTAGGAGTTCAGTCAACTCACTTCCTGGAATTAAGAGTATAAAACGATAATTTTTAACAAGTTCCTCTGTACACTTTTATTAAGTTCATATTAATTTATAATAATATATTTATTTATAATCTTACATCTAACATACATATTATAAAACAAAACAATTAGACAATACAGAAAGCGAAAACAAATTACATAGATAAACAATATATATGTAGCAGAAAACAATATATATATGTATTGAATTTTTTAAAACCAAAAGAAAAACTAGTATTTGTAACAACAAATAATTAAAATTATTTGGTCAAAATCAGAGTCTTCCCGTCTTCAAAAACTTCCTCACATCTTCTATGGTGAGGTGGAATCAATATCCTAATAGTTGGTGTCATAGTTAGATAAAACCCGAATATTGGCGAATTATGCAGTCAATTCGATTTCGTACGAGGCACATGGAACAATCTGTCGCATAAGGCGTAGCGATTTTAAGAGAAATTAATTACAGCAAATAGCGTTTAAAAATAGCAAGTCTTTTTGACTTAAAAAAAAATATAATTGCAAGAACCTGAATAACTATAGAAACATGTATATTGTGTTGTGACTGTGATTGGATTGAGAAAAGACGTTACATCGTCTATAATGTATGGACCTCAAACATCACACATATTAATATGAGGATAATCAGATACTTATAAAAATATATACATGTATGAGATTAATATAAGGACTTAAGAAGGCGCCAGATCAGATCCATCCAACTTCCTCACCAGAACTCCAACTCACGAGGGGATTCATTGTATCGAAGAAGTCGCATGTCGATTTTTAACTAAGAAAGACAGCAAATTATATAACCTCGGAGCCTTGCTTGAAGCTTCATTAGTTGTAATCTTATGTAATAGAATTTGTTGGTGTTGGCCACTAGGCTTTAGCGTGCGACTATAATCCTACTTGCCTTTTGACAAATCAGGAGACAGATAATGTAATCCGATCCCAAACCTAAAAGTACAACCCTTTTTTGACTGATTATTGCCAACTCGCCACTGATTTATTATATTTCTTTAATCTTAGACAAGTAATGGTAATGGTTGTAATAGTGTTGTTAAAGCGAAGGCATTTTACAGGTACTTGGTACGCTGCGTTCCGCACTTGTTCCGTTGTGCGTAAAGTCCTGGCTAATCAAGCCAACCTAGCTCCTTCCAGAAGCCCAGAAGTTCGCTTCACGGGACAACCTCACTTCTCCGAGGAATACCTTTCGGTGGGAAGCCACACTCACACATTGCACGACTACGTGGGTGATTGATTCCCCTGCAATAAGCAATACAATCAAACGCCACGCGTTGATGTCTCCTAGAATGCATTACTAATTACTCTGAAAAGAACATTAGATTTTTTTGGCCTTTTGCCATTTAGTATATCGGAAAATATTTAACAAACATGATATAGCATCCTAATAGTGTATCCTGTAGAGATAATCTACGGCTACAATCTCTGCGATAGCGTCATTATTGAGTCAAGTCAAGTACAGATACCGGCAAACATCTTGAACAAAAATTCTTGCCTTCGCAGAAATGATTTTTAGGCATCACTGGGATAGTGACGCGTGGCGGGATAGTGACGTGTCGATCGCGTGATTGACGTTTGTGTCCCGTGCTGTGTACGATGCGCAAACTTTTCCCCACTCCCCTGTTGAATGCTGAAGAAGTTTGCCGGTATCTGTATTTCCCGATAAGGATATGTATAACTTCCTTTTCCAATTAGGAGCCAAATGAGGGTAAAAACCCACCACCGGGGAAGACGGTCCCTTACTATAAGGTTCCATCCTGCTCTTAAGACAATTGACCACCCCACGACGAGCCAAGCCGACATCTCAGAAGACCCTTGCACTTGAGCTACACTACTACACAGCCCGAGCTGAACTGTCAAGGTCCTTCAGGCCAACAGCTAGATTTTATCAAAAAAACTAAAAAGCTACTGGAGCTTTCGGGCTGATGAGTGGTTAGACTGGTCCAGGATCTTCTCTTTAGGTTGGAGGAAGAACAGTACCATCATTTCTCCAGAGTCCTAATCGTTACAAATAAACAAATATATCCTCTATATAATATTTAAGTCTCTAAATAATATAATGAGGACCAGTATCACTAGTGCTTAAGTGTGTGACCCTCAACCGAGGATTCGTATTCTGGCCGTGCATTTTCTTCTTCATTAGGTCATGCCCGAAGCTCCAGCCGATAAGTTGACGTGCTGCCTCCACACCACTTTATCATCAGCTTGTCTCTTTACATCAGGGAAAATACGTTGCTCGTGCATCAATGAATTTATATTTCAAAGTAAAACAGTCTAGTATTGAAAAGCATCCCAAAATAACTCTGTTTTAGATCACACTTAGGTCCGTCATAAAAAGGCTGTTCTGTTATTTGCTATCACCGTGTCTGCTCCCATTTCGGAATGTAACGGATTTTTTTTTATCTACTACAGAAATACTATGCCAATGCGATAATGTTGAGAAAAAATAAAAAATAATAGAGTATAATTTATGTTAAACACATAATATACTATGAGATCACACTAATATGTCGATAGTGTCGGAGACTATATGTATATAAGGATAAATATATGTATATGTATTCAAGCGTATTCGTTCCGCATTAGACCACGTACAATTATACATATATTATGTACTGGACAAATCTCTTATTACATTTGATGTTAAGGTTCGTTTCCCTGAATTTGTATCTATTGGCAAAAAAAATTAAAATAACTTCTTATCTCATCGTGTATATAGATAAGAAAAGGGTGCGTTTAGGGCTTGTATGCATGGCAGCTGCCCGCGCGCGTTGGTATTTTTTTTTTCAATATGGTGGCGCAAGCGCAAGCCACACATCCTGTCATATTTCACATTGACAATTTACTTTCGTAAGTATAGAGATTTCTCGTACATATTTTTTTACCATCGTAGTACAACGAGAAATTCTACTATTAGATGACAGTCTGATATTTTTATGTTTTACTTTTATTTTATTGTATATTGTATTTCATTAAGACAGTATTTGATAAAGGTATACGTAGTCTGTGAAAAAAAAAGACACATGATTTAAGTAAGTTTATGTTATTGATCTCGTGAGCAATCCTTACTATTTTTCGTTGATATTGTATCGTTGTGCAATGTATGACGGAGTATTTGCTTTAATGAGTTAGCGAAGAAATACTCGCTGAGTTAGTCATAAAAGGCTTTCTCTATAATGACCATTACTCATCCGAGACCCTGTAGGTCGAACGTTATGTGTACAAGCAACCAACGATCATAAAAAATCCCTTCGGCGTGGCTTATAAAAACTAGTGGCGTTACAACCCTGATCTTGGCTTCAGATTTCTGTATCTGTTGCTAATATCAGGGTACCCGTCATCAACATTAATAATTTGTATTTTTCTATAGACAAGTTGGTGATAAGCTGTGCGTGACACATCCTCATGATGATTTCCTTCACCGTATCAGCGAGTATTAAATGAGCCCTACGCTGAAGCCACTGAGTCATCGCTCTTCCTGTTCACATATGACTGGCAAACACAAAACTACTGTTTTAATATATACAAAAAGTTTGTCAACCGTTGAGGAACTTTTATTTTATTGCCGAATAAACGTGACGTAAGAGAAATTCTGAAGAAAATACATAATGTGCCAGAAAGTACACACAATAGAGAACGACAGTGTAATAATGCATTTATTATAATGAAATTGTCTATGCATAATATATTCCTCTATAATTTATTGTATAGAAGATTTTGTATGCGCATTAAAAACAATAACACAGATAAAGACAATAAAATAGAGCTACAGAAATAATCTATCAAATTGTCGTATTTTTTAGGTCTGGGCCTCGATTTCTATATTTGTTTCATAATCATTTGTCTAATAGGCAAGTAGGTCATCAGCCAGATGTGCCTAACACATGTCAACTTTTTGGGTCTAAGGCAATTCGGTTTCCTTTAAGGTTCGAGCGAACGTTATATGCGCAGTACGCACCTAAAGAGTCCATTGGAGGACAGCCAGAGTTCGAACCCGTACCTCAGAGATGAGAGTCGCACGCTGAAGCCACTGGGCCAACACTGCTCATTCCAACAAATTTACTTTGAATGAAATAATGCATATTTCAAAACCATTTCCCTGTTTTCATAAACACCCAGGAGATTTTATGTAAAAATGCGTACGTGATAAGCGAAAGTATGTTACGACATCTTTGTATATCTTTGCACAACTTCAATAGGGGACGTTGACGAATACAATGCTACTTAGTATATACTTGAAACGATAGTAGACTCTCCACTTGTAGGTGGGTCTGAATGGGTTTTAGCAAACAATACAATAATTGTAATAATTATTATTGTATGTAGACATTTTTCACCTTACCAAAGAGGGCGTGATGAAATGATATAGGTGGCGGGAATACTTAAAAATTATTTAGGAGTGGTAACAATTTTTTTTTGGTAAGTTGTAGTTATAGCATTGTATAATTTTTAAGTGTTTTCTTTTAAAATATGTATATGTGTACATTAAGTCAGTACTTCACGTAGTACGAATATCACAGCAGCGCTCGGTGGGAGAATTTGCTACTAAAAAGTTCGAACTATAGTAAATACATTGAAAATAAAGTTGTGTTGTATTAAAATCTGTAAGAAATATCTAAAAATCTAAGCGACAAAAAAAACACTATTCTTTTAGTCACCTTTAAAATCAACTGGAAAAAGAATTTAATTTGAATCAAGAATTTCGCATTTAAAAATAAAGAATTCAATAAACTAAGTCAACACAAATTGTTTAATCAAAATCAGATCCAATTTAGGCAATCCAATTATCTCGATCAATATTTGTAATCAATTTCATACATGTTTGATCTAATAATTGAGAGTCAATAATTAATTAAAATCGAAGGATAATCCCTAGTCATATTGCATTGCTCTCTGTCTAGGGAATCATATAAGTATAAGTTGATTTTTAGATTAGCTAATTAGTGTTAGATTCAATTTAATAACGTACAAAATATAATTATACTTGAAAGTTTATCATTCGTTCGACCACAGTACCTATTTTGTACTTTACTTTCCATTATGGGTGCGTTTATATTGCGTTATTGATTTTACCTACATTGATGGTAAAGGCTTACTTATTTATTTATTTTAATTTATTAATAAGAGTAACGAAACAAATCATACATAAATTTAAAATTGAAGTCTGTTAAGTTATGACCGCTGTTAGTAGCATATATTTGACATACGTACTGACGTTGACAGATGATAACGTTGAATTATTCGATGAACGTTTCGCCTTGATCTACAAACAAAAAATAAAAAGGGAACAAAACAAATAAGTGTATTGATTTTTCTTAAAATAATTTTTCGTGTACAAAATGTTTTGCTGTTTGAAAAGTTGTGTCAATGGGTTCTCATTAACGCCCAGTGTGCCAATTAGGGTAAAAGAAAATCCGATTCAGTTGGACACTCTTCATATGGGTATTTATGTTTCCTTTATTTCTAGATTAATATTATAATTTCAACAAAATATGCCAATGTAATTGTAACAAATATAAAATCTTATGAGTGGGTTGTTAAAAAAATCTCTCGATTTATCATCGCGATTGCCTCTTATAAAACTTTTAAAAATAATGTTCGTGTTCTAAACTCTTCTTTCTAAATTTTTACGTAAATGTTCAAAAATCTTTGTAAAACTTTAAATCAACTGATTTTATAGCTTATGCATGTTGAAGAAACAAATGTTTCTGGCAAAATGTTATAAAGATTTTATTCATTTTTAGTGCTAACTATTAATCTTTCCTTTATTATAAAATTGCAACTACAAATAACTACAAAATAATAACATTACTATAACTAGACTCTATCATCCTAAACCTTGTACTATAAAATTAAAAATTGTTAAACTATTATTATTATCTTTATTATTGACATTAATATTTTCAAGACTATAAATGTGAGAGTTATGCTATGTTAATGGTAATTTATTAATCTCTCTCTACTATATAAGATAATGTTTAAAGTTTATATACATTATGGATGTTTTATTGTATATAGTAGGTTTTTGTTAAGGACTACAGTGTAAACTCCATGTCACATCCCTCGATTTAATGATGAACTGCCTAAAGCATTGAAATCAATGGCTTTGGTTGGTTTGTCTTATCTTCCATACACTTAACATAGCATTACACCCACTTTCAATATTGACAACAATTGAGTAATATAGTACTGTTTAAGTTGCTAAAATTGGTAAAAACTCAGAAATGTATGTGCATTTGTCGCATTACTATCCTAGCCCGCTATTAACTCGACTGTCTGCATCATGTATACAAACTTTCTAAGACATTCATTCTTTTGTTGGTGACCATGACTAATAAGTAGGAGTCATGGATTATATAGACATTTTTGTTTTCTCCATTTAACAACAACTTTACAGTACCTTCAGTGTCGTTATAGACATTTTACACTGTATATAGTATCAATCACTTGAGGACTGTAATTAATAATTTTGTTAATTAAATTACAGGCCATGAAGTAGTAATTGTAAAAGGTGGCCAACGGGCATGTGGGTCTGGTTGTGTACTTGGCAATGCACCACTTGTCCAAAACAAGGCTTACTTTGAGGTGAAGCTACAGCAAGGTGGTGTTTGGGCTGTTGGATTAGCTTCACGGGAAACAGATATAAATAAAGTTCATGGTATGTCTTCAAATTTATTGACTAGTGCTTCTTGTAACAACACATTCACATCAGGTGTGAAATGATTAATCAAACAACTTGCATACAAATCATACATATTGAATTTTACCCTTAATACCTATAGTGAAAAACGTCACTGATCTGCAAAATTAAAGTACCAAAAATACTAGGGGAAGAAAACATAGGCAGTATTGGTAAATGAGAAATAAGGAAAAGCTGGCTTAAGGTACTTTCTAACTCCCAATAAAAATAGTGGTTTGGTCTCAGGCTTAAACATCCCACTAGGCCATGTTCATGTTCTCCTCAATTATAATTTGTATTATTAAATTTTCAGGTGGAGTAGACAAAGAATCATGGTGCTTAAACAGTGATGGTACAGTCAGGCATGACAATGTAGAACTTTATCAACTAAAAGCGGCCCCAGAGTTACAAACCGATATCCTAGTATCAACAGGGTCACCACAGAATCACAAAAATGAAGATAATATAATTTCAGTGATGCCTGTGGAAGGTGATGTTATAGGATTAGCTTATGATCATGTTGAGTTAAATTTCTTTTTAAACGGAAAGAATATGGAAATACCAGTACGTAGCGTTAGAGGGACAGTTTATCCTGCCCTATATGGTGAGTTGATTTTTTTTTAATGCATAGCATTCACAGAAAATTCTTATAAATACTTGTGGACCTGATAGTTTTCCTATGCACACATCTTAAATAATCAAATCCAAACAAAAAATTGCATCAAAATACAGCTGTTTAGAATTACACTTAAAACTGGTCACACACAGCAATAATTAAAAAAAGGCACTTGGTTTTTTCTAATCATTCTTTTCAGTGGGGTGGCTTTGCTTGACTGGACTATTTTAAATATTTTTTTTATAAAATAGGGGGCAAACAGGTGAGCCTCCTGATGTTAAGTGATACCGCCATGGACACTCTCAATGCCAGAGGGCTCGCGAGTGCGTTGGCGGTCTTTTATGAATTTGTACTATTTTCTTGAAGGACCCTAAGTCGAATTGGTTCGGAAATACTTCAGTGGGCAGCTGGTTCCACATAGTGGTGGTACGCGGCAAAAATTGCCTTGAAAAACGCTCAGTCGTGGAACGGCGGACGTCGAGGTGATACGGGTGGAATTTTGTATTCTGCCTCGACGTCTGATGATGAAACTCAGCTGCAGGTATTAATCCGAACAACTGCTCTGAACACTCCTCATGGTATATGCGGTAGAAGATGCAGAGTGACCCCACATCTCTACGCAACGCCAAAGGATCGAGCAGCTTGAAAAGGGATTGATCATCGACGATTCGAACCGCTCTTCGTTGAATACGGTCAAGTGGAAGGAGCTGGTACTGGGGAGCTCCCGCCCAGAGGTGAGAACAGTATTCCATGTGGGGCCGAATTTGCGCATTATAGAGTTGCAAGCGGTGGCCCGGAGTGAAGTACCGTCTCGTCTTGCTGAGAACACCAAGCTTTTTGGAAGCTAATTTAGCCTTTCCCTCCAAATGACCGCGCCAAGTATTCTGATGCTGGCTGTGGCTTCAAGAAGACTGTTTTCGAAAAGAGGAGTAGCAACAAAGGGTGTTTTTTTTCGCGGAAAACGCGCAGACTTGTGTCTTCTTGGGGTTAAATTGAACTAGATTTAGTTTACCCCAGTCCGAGACTCCACGTAAAAGAGTTTCGACTTCAGACACAAGTTTGTTCCGGCACTCATCAACAACAGCCCGAGAAATACCTGCCCGGCCCGTGTAAAAAGTATCCCTAGTGCTGTCGTCCGCATAGCAATGAAGGTTGCTAAGTTACAACATAGCATTAATATGCAGAAGAAACAGGGTTGGGGATAGAACACAGCCTTGTGGGACACCAGCATTCACGGGTTTAAGGTCGGAGCAAGCTCCGTCGACGACGACCTTGATGCTCCCATCGGCCAGATAGCTGGAGATGCAGTCGCATAATTTCTCGGGAAGCCCGTAGGCTGGAAGCTTCGAGAGCAGTGCTTTGTGCCACACCAGATCGAAGGCTTTCGCTATGTCCAAACTAACCGCTAGCTTGGACGCAATTGCCTCTGCCCATCTATGTGTAAGGTATACTAGAAGGTCACCAGCTGGGCGACCACGACGAAAGTCGTACTGATAATCGCTAATCAGCTGGTGGCCCTCTAGATACCTCAAGAGCTGGCCATTAATAATGGAATATTTATATATATAACCAACCATCATAAATATTTTTATATCCAAAGTATACTTTTCAGTTGATGATGGTGCGATATTGGATGTAATCCTGGATAATTTTCGGTATCCGCCTCCTAACGGCTTCGAGAAAATAATGGTGGAACAATCTTTGCTGTAACAGATGGATCTCATAGTATAATTGTGTGGACACTTGCTTGTGTGTGAGACTGTTAAATTATTTATCCTTAACTTACTTATAAACACCTCCTAACTAAGCCTCTATTTATGAATTAGTTGACATACGGAAGTTATATTTAGCGCGAAGGCTCGATTCTTAAATATTGTTAATTTTGTCTTACTGACCTTGAACTCTGTTAATTCGGTCAAAAGTTCACGGTCATAGTCAAGGCTACGGGCGCGTTGTATTACAATTAGGATATTTGACATTCCTTTTTTATAAAAAAAGTTCCTTATCAAAGTATTTAAAAACATTGATACATATTGTTGGTTTTTTTAATTAAGCCAAAATATGATTGAAAATAAGATTTTTATTTGAATTACGGTTTAGTTCATAACCATATCTATTTATTATCTATTATGGGGCAAAGATAAAAAACGCGCATTGCACAGACTAGATGCGTATAAGATCGTACCCATAGATTAGATATCTTTTAGATTGGGTCTTTAAGTAATAATTACGAAAATGAGACGGTATTGTACACGTCGCTAGAACAAAAATATTTTTGCCAGTACCTCTCGTTCCAAATCATTGAGAACTTGTAGTAAATTGAAATTTAATATTTTTTTACGAATCTTAGAAATTTTTAAAAATAAACTTAAATGTGATGGTTTCTTAAGAGGTGATTATAAGTAGGATGTCAATGTATATGGTGTAGTAGCTATATGGCTCTAACTTAATCTATTTTTCTAATAAAAAGCTCATTTTGATGTATGATAATCATGTAAATCTTTAAAATCGATAAGCTTAATGTCAAACTTTTAATAATTTTGTTCTTAATATGTAAAGTTCAAAACATTCTTATAGTATCTTTTAATTTCTCTAATGTCAGTAACAATATTTTGTTAACCGTACAATTTGTATATGTCTAAGTAATTTGCTTATTTTTTAATGGTACAATAAATTTCTTTAACATTAAACGAGAGATATTATTTCTTCCTTTTTCTATATAACTTCTAGTCTATGACTGAGTATGTGAAAACGATGGCGCGTTCCGCTTGACTGTGATTGATATTTAGCGCTTACCGCTATAAGTAGCGGAATAGATTCGTCAACGCTTAACAAAACTACTTAGCGTCTAAAAATAATCTTGAAGCGCTAGATGGGTTTTGTTCCGCTACAAAAGCGTGTATTAAGAGCTGTGTTAGAAAATAAAAAAAAACGTGTGTACTTATGTAGACGCGTTAGAAGTTATATACAAGGTAAAAATCTTTTCAAAAATTTTATTCTACGTTTGTAGATAAAACGACACTAATAATAGTAAAAATTAAAATGTTGACCATAGCTAACTTCAGGGTGTCGGGATTTTTGTTACAGTGGGTGCGCGCATCGTAAAAATTTACTCTCATCATTTTTCCCTAAGAAAGAAAGTCGAAAAAAATTTCAATAACGCGTAATTCAATCCCCGCACCGCATCGTAACGTTTTACAAGAGGACCCCCCCAAATTCGTTACGTAATACTTGAAAGCTCCCTTGGACTAGAAGTGATTTTCTTCAATTAAACGAAGCGCTAATTGTCTTTCGATTTAAATACCTGGAGAACGAGAAGCATGTTCTTGGTAATGACCGATGTTTTAAGAATGAAACGAAAATACATACGCTTATTTTCTGTGGTAAAATAAAGTGTTTGAATGTATAAATAAATATTATAAATTATCAGTTTTATAAATACATACATATACATAATAAATACCGTTTCAAATGTGCGTAATAAAATTTATATTCTTTTATTTGAAGTTTAATGAAAATTTGATTTGCCGCCAACAATCTAAATCTGTCATGAAACCACAGACTTTGGTAGGTACATGCAGGAGTTCAATATAATATAAACAAACTAAGAACTTTGTTACAGGAAATGACTAGAAAGGCGGAGTTTAAATCTCTGGATTGGATACATTTATATTTTTTAAATTCGTTAGTTATTAGTTAATAGGTAAATTATTATAAAAGCTTGAGTTTTGTTTTTTTCTTAATCATCGATTATCTATAATAACATTAATTAATAAATTTAAAATAGTAATAGAAAATAAAATGTTTCATATGCATATTGGTGAAATAATATTCCATTATATATTACACTATCGAAATATCAAGGTAGTATAGTGAAAAATATTTGTTATCTACATTTAACGTTAAATTTAATAAAACCTCCTTTAATTGTAACTTATTTATTCACTCACTAACTGGCTGACTACGAGTTCTGTAGCAGTATTGTGTTGCCACAATATATTTTTTCAATTTTCTAAAAACAAAATAGACCGATGTTTTACCATAACGGGCAAATATTACCAATTATGTAAACAATACAAATTAATATAGCAATCTTTTCTTCTTTTTAAATTACATTTCTGGGAAATGCACCCAACAAAGAGTTGGTATTAACAAATTTGGAATGTTGGGTAAAACGATAGTTATACTTAATCTTCCAAGCTCAGATTCGTATACGGGACATTCGCAGAACTTACTAATCGATGTTGGCAGAGACAACAGCACTAAAACATCACGGAGGGTGGAAGTTAGCAACAGCTGCAGAACGCTACATAGACGACTCTATAACTAACAAAATCTTAATATCCAATTCGATACTCAATTCCATAGAAAATAATCAGAATGAAATTAATATTAACGTTCCATTGTCAACCCCGACAACCACTAGCTCTTATAGCGCCTCCCAGCCTGTTATTCAGGTTCAGTTTCATAATTGCAATATTCAAAATGTAAATAATTTGTTTCTTTTATATTGCATTTTATTTAATGTACCTATAGCCATGAGATTAAATAAAGTGGTGTATGCAACTGCATATAATTAGGTATTAAAACACTCGTGTAATCTTATTTTGACTTATCGATAAACTACACTCATGTTTTAATACCTATTTATATGACAGTTGCATAAACAACTATTTTTGAATCTAAAACTAAACACCTTAAAAATATAGTACAATAACTAAAATATATTATTAAAAGATACTGGCAAAGTTCCCCCTTTGAATAGATAATACTTTGTCCGAAGAAGCTTCCAGTTCTTCGCTCTCCTGTGATGGCGACTAAACAATTTCCTTAAAAAGCCTTATAGCGCTAGGACCCCACGGACCAAAAGTCTCAACACCAAATGAGAGTGGGAAACTATTTCGGAACACCTACACTTATTACATTCTTACTATTTCTTATTACTTTCTTTTAGTTCCAAATTCACCCACGGAGCGCTGTTTATTGTATACGGTTAATTTAAATCGATTTTACAAATATTTTTATTATCATATTTGTTTCAATCAAAAACTTAAATAAACGGACATAAATTAAGGTTTTTATAAAACCTTTTTATTGTTTATGATTGAGAAGTCATCCATTGTAATTAAAGATAACTATGTAAATACTTTAGTGATACAAACTTCGTGTAACATCTTTAAATAGTTTTAACGTTAATTAGTTAAACGTCAAAGGCAAACCTTTACGAAAATGTATAAAACTGACGAAAATGCTATATTTATTTCTAGAAATGATTAAATACATTTTAAATATTTTCTTCCAGGCAGTAAACCGGTATTTTAAGTATTTTAATAATTTAATTTGGTTACATTAATAATTTATAAACTAAATTTTAGAGTCAGGGATATGTTTATAATCCTTTAGGATGTGAGGAAATATGTTAGGAATCGGTAAGATTTTATTTACTATCAATTCCTTTTTTTATATATTTTTTATATTATGGCAATAGTTTTGACTTTATGCCGGTTTCAAGAAAAAGGTTGGGAAACTACTTTTTATATTTAGTTGTAGTCTGTTTAATTTGAGTATTCTTTTTTTATTTATTTATGGCTGACAATTGACTTATGTCATCTGTTTTGTACATTTTGTTTAACACGGTAATCTGGTTTGGCGAATATTGTCTAAGTGTTTTATATTATGTCTATGTGTATCTGTAAGATTACTTATAAAATAATTGTCTATATTCTATTCTCTCTGGTTGCGTTCATGCGGCAAGGCACGATTCACTACCTATCTCTTCTCACATGAGTGCACACTATGCCATTGTGTGGACACCGAAGCATTACTTAATCGCATTTACACCCTTTAGGTCCCGCTTACTCGGTAAAAATCTTTTATAGACGAAAGTTTTAGACCGCATAAGCTAGACTGTTAGGGGTCGCTCTAAGTATTCTAAAGGCTCTTTTCATACTAAATTTCGTCCTAAATAAATTGGCAAAGAAATTTACATATTTTGATAAAATATTCTTACGAAGCAGTTACGTAAGCTGATGTCAAAGTAAAGCGATATTTTGCGGCGGTCTTCTAAACATTTCGAATTATTTGGTAAATATTTCTTACAGCTTGTGACATCCATCAAAATGTGTACAAGTACAGTTGCAGAATTTCTACAGCAATGATTTGTCTATTGTCTTTGCTAATAGACAGTCGACTTCATTAATTAAATTCAACACATATAATACTCGAAACAGAACTAATATGAGCGTACGACCAACTAGGTTCCAGAAGATAAACGACTCCTTATATGGAAATTGTATTCGTTTTTACAACAAAGCATTTTTACAAGAAGCAGAGCATAATCACTGAAAAAATTTAAAACTCTGGTTAAACGTAAATTAATCAGTAAAACTTTATATAAATCTGACAATTACTTAAATGATCCTAATCCTTGGGAATGATTTGCTCCAGTTCAAACAATTTGTATGACTTAATACTTGACTATTAAAAAGATTGGCAGAGAGTTCCTTGCCAGTTCTTCTCGCCGGCTCTACGCCCTTGACTTGCGAACTGGTAGTAAATGTAAATTTAGAATTAATTTAACATCTTTTCTGTTAACGTTCATAAGTGTACTTCGTTACCAATATGAATAAAGTTATTTTGAGTTTGAATTTAAGAGTTGTTGATCCGTCACCAATAATAACAATTGCAAAGATTTAAATATAAAAATATGCATGAAAATGTACATCTAAATCTTGTTTATTGTCGTTTATTTTTATAAATTTCTCTTCTCTTTGTATACACTCTTGTCATTTATGCGCATGTATTCGTTCATCCATGCGAAATGCGCATGCATCCGTCGAAGGGTACGAACGTGTTCTTCTCAGAACAGTTCGATATCGTGGTCTAACGATAACGCAATTAACTGTTCTTTTCAGAACAAATTATTGTTTCATGACGATAACGTTTACAACTGTCCTTGTCAGGACACATCACTGTTTCATTACGACACGTACTAATCACCTACATGTTTGTCTATGTCGTATGTTCTCTGTGAGTGTTCCGTTAGTTAGTATTAACGTAAATTTGTCCCTCTATAATTTAAAACTAAAGGATTAGTACCTTGCTCGCCAACATGCGCCAATGAAGTCCGGCCTTGTGTACCTGTTCAATGTTATTTACAACTGACTGAAGTCGCTCACTGAAAAGAAGATTACGGATTTCTCTTTGAAACAAAAAATGTGTGAATAATTGTATTCAATTATAGATAAATATAGAATTAATGATAAATTTTTTTGAGTAATCATTATTTCCCACACCCACCCTCGTGGTTATTTAAAAGCACGTTATTTTGAACTCTTGGTAATTTGATATTATCTCTGATCCCTTGAGTTTCCAATCATCGAGAGTCGACTGTAATTGTTATTTATACGTCATATCATTTATTCACAGATAGTTTAACCCATTACGCGAGTTAAACTTTATTTATTATAAGTCTGGCAAATGCGAGGTTTGACGAATGGATTTGGATGTGATATTAAGAAAAATAAATAATCACGATATAAAAATCTGGTCTAAAAAGTTTATATAATAATTACAATTTTTTTAAATTAAAAAATATTGCCTATACAATACACATGTAAGACGAACTATTCTACCAAAGACAATAAACTATAAATTTGTTCGTGTTGTGTGTTTTATGTGATCTTAAAATCAATTCGATTTGCTTAATTCGCGCGCGTTCCCATTATATACAAACGTATAAGTACAAAACGTATAAGTATGCTTTGTAAACTGTGTACAATTAAGTATCTTATCGCAATCCGTCAATATATTCCATAACCAATGTAAAAAGAGTAAGTCTGCTCTCTTAAGTCTTTAGTGCTTATATCTTGGCTTTCTTTTGATGTCTTTGTTTATTTTTTATCGTGTGTAATTTCCTTACCTTTTAGTTGAAACTGGCATAAAGTCAAATTATTATGAACTTCAAACAGTTTTTTTTGAGTTTATGCACTGGTATATAGAGATTTAGGCCAATTTGAAAACAGTAGTATATTTCAAACACAGACTAGTCAACTAGTATCCTCTGTAAGAATGCCAAAAACAATAGAATTCAATACGGTCTAAACTTGGATCAACCGCAGCCCTCGGCTTAGACCTTCCACCGTCTTACAATAACGACTCTTGAGTCTTAACTATGACACACGCTTCTATATGCCACAGAAGACTCTCTCTGTATTTACCCCAAGACGTAGCGAAAGTAAATAAAAACATAATAAATTTATATATTCATTTAAAGTTCAAATCTTTTTACAATATTTTGTGGTGGTGACGGGTGGCGATAGTGCTGTTCGTAGATTTCATCCCAAAATAATGCTCGTTCCTTTAGAAGCGATCCTTTTAGCTGAAGAGGGTTATTAAGCTCCATGTGTGGAGACCAGTCATTGCCAACTGGCGGCCATGATGGGAAGTTTGAACCTTTGGGTACTGGTTGCCTGTAAAAATATATAATCTTAACATTGATAGCACTATTTCATCAGGTAGGATTTATAGTCTAGATTAAATGAGAAAAATACTCCCGTATGACAAAGTTCATGTCAGCGTGCGATAGAAAGAAGTATTCTTAGAATAAAAGTGACAAACAGAAAAGTGTTTTATTTACTTAAGATGTCATGTGGAACGTGGTGTAATGGTTGCAGCTCGTTACAAACGTTGTGCAATCCAAAAAAAACTTGGCAATTAAAAAGAGCGGCGGAGAATTGTTAAATGGCATACAATAGGGTGGAAAATGCTGGAGGAGTCCTTGTACCGCATCTTACATAATAAAATTGTATATATTCTATATTGTATTACAGTAGGATGTAGATATAAAAAGGCTTAATTATTATTATTATTTTTGGTTACTGCTTACTTTACGATCGGATCATGGACATGCCTGAACATGTCGATTCATGATCCTTGAAAACTGTACACGGGCCTAAGGCAAGACAACAATTTTTTTTATATTACTATCTCGTAGAAATTTGTGGCAGTATTTAATATTACTATTTTTTGCAAGAAACAAATGAATTTCGAGTCTAACAATCTGAAATCTTCGTGTAACTGTTTTGGGATTGTTCCGGTGTTAATTTTAGTTTCCGCACTTAGACTGTCACACTTTACGCACAACGGATCTATGGTGCGTAAAGTCCTAGCTAACTAAGCGAGCCTAAATTCTTCCAAAAGCACAGAAGCCTCCTTGGGACTTCGCAGGCATCACGGAGCGACCGCACTGTACCGAGGATTTCTGCACGTTGTTTAGCCACAGCCTCGTTTTCCAGTACTACGTGGATGACTGATTCCTCTATATTTCGGTCACATTCTTTTTATTTAATTTTAAGATTATTATCATGACATAGTACTATTTGATTCTAAATTCGGGAGTCAATATTTAGAGTTAAGCGTCGACTCTGCAACTTATCATATATACCTGGCTTTTAGGCTTGAAATTGTTGTTAAAGTATACAAAAACATACCCAGTTTTTACAAAGTTGTTCCAAAGTTCGCGGACGATTTTCTTCATTTCCCTCGCCTCTGGTGGAAAAGGTTTAACATCAACATGAGCGAAATTGCCATCACCTACATCAACGGATTGAGAACAATGCGTGGCACCTCGTACATTAGTATGTAGGACGACTGGCAAATCGTCGTAAACGAAAACATATTCATACAGATATATTTTATCATGACCAGCGTCCAAGTGCAGCCTAATAGATCTCAAAGTTGAGTATGTAAAGAGGACATCAGAGAAGAAGTCCACATAACTAAGAGTATTTTCGTCAGTGACCTTACCACCGAAGTAAAATTCTTTTATTTCATTCGCAACGATCTCCTTTTCCTCTTCGCTATTAAATTGAAGGTCTGGAGGCAGAAACTCGGAAAAGTTATCGTTCATCTTATTCTTCCATTCTTCAAATAGTGTCGACCTCATCAAACCCTCCATATTAGCAAATCCATACAACATTGGCACTTTATTGTATCTTCCACTCTTCAAGATGTTTACTGGACTATCGGTAAGGAATTCCTCTCCCTCTGTATTACGTTCAACACACGGGGAGAATAAGAAAGTTGAATCTGGACGAGAGATGAGATCGAATTGCTTTGACGTCAGAATTTCGTATGAAACAGTTTTGTAAAATTCTTCAAGGGAATTTACATCATCCATTGTGAAATTGAGTATTTTTCCGTATTCTTTTGCATTCTTAATCGGATCTGTTTGTACGCCCCATGCGGCTGTATTTGCTCCACTTTCAGGTATCACTTTGTTGAACAATCCCTTGGCCATATCCGACAACATCAGTAAATCAACAGCCATAGATCCAGCACTATAGCCAGCGATTGTTACATCATCGGAATCTCCTCCGAAATTTGCTATATTTTCTTTGACCCAGCGTAGTAAAGCTACTTGGTCTTTCATCCCAGCGTTACCGGGGATATCATCTGTTCCCATACATAGGAATCCATGGGCGCCTAGACGGTAGTTGAAAGTGACCACTATTATATCATTCGTTTTAACAAACTGTTTGTAGGTTAGGAAATTCCCATGTCCAACGATAAAGGCTCCACCGTGTACATAGACAATCACTGGTAAATTAGTCTTCTTGGTATCCGGCACAAATATATTTGCTATAAGACAGTCTTCTGTTATTGTTACTGTTTGGTTGGGAATAGATAACAGGTGTGTTGATTGAGGGCATACTATTCCTTTATTTATGGCTTCTAAAAGGAAAGATCGATTTGAGGCTGGTAACGGTGCCTGTAAACAGATTAATACTTGAGAATGGCTGAAAATATAGCATAGGGTGTATAGCAAGATGCAAAGATAAGAGAAAAGATTCCCTTGGTTCTTTTCTCTTATCTTTGCATATCTTTGCAGAAGGACAAGAAAAAACGTGCCCTAAAAAGGTGGATAGAACCTATAGAAGCGATCGCAGGACGCGAATGGAGAAAGAATGCCACGACCATGGCTTTTGGAAAAACCTGGAGGAGGCGTTTATCCGTGAAGGGGTTCGGATGGACGGTACTGAAGGAAGGTAGGATATTATAACAAGAAATAAAATGTAATGCTGAGAAATTAAATATTAGTATTAATTAGTACATACACTGGTTTTGTAATTATTATAAAAGCTGTAGGTTACCTAAATAAAAATAAGTAAGACTTTCGTCTCTTTCTGTTTAATTATATTTACGCTGTGATGCGAAAAATTTATTACTTTGTTTTATATTTAGTCAGGTTTCGTTTGTATAAAGTTTGTCATTATCTATTAAATAAGTGCTTCGTCATTACTTACGTAACGTAACGATATCTAGACGATATCTATCAAGTATCTTTTATTTTATTACAATAATTAAAATCAAAATGTGATTAGGAGATTATGATATTCATAAACATATTGTAAAAAAATGTGTGCATGTACTAGTGTACACACGTAAGAAGGGAAACTTCTTTATGACCTTATTTGTCGAAAAATGATCTACTATAATCAACTTGATAGAAATTGTTTAAATTAGATAAAGTTTAACAAAAGGCTTTTATTATCATAGACATTCAGAATACAAATAATACAACTATTTCATTTTACCTTATTACTACTAAGATTATTACAGAAATTCGTTAATTGTAATAGAATTATTACTATCATTGTTATTGCTATTGTATATTTTTGTTATTAGTAGTAGGGACAAGAAAAAGATGGCGCGTAACCGGTATTTTTTTCCAACGCCGATAAAAAAGGTTTTACTTCAAAAACTTTGCGATTTGAATATTGCCCGCTCTTCTTGTCTCTACGGCCTTGATTTGAGAACTGGCAGTTAATGTAAGTATAGAAGCGCTATTGTTTACTAACGGTCATAATATGAACAATAAATGTTGACTTGTATTTGCTTAAGTTAGCGCCTGTAATTATTATAGGCACGAATAATCTGCGTAAATCGCCAATGTATAGGGTTTTAGCTAACTTGAATAAAGTTTAGGTATGAGGAAATATTTTAGTTAAACAATGTAATCTATTTTGTCCATGTATATTATCTGTTTTCTTTTATAATACGTATATGTGTTGCTGTAAGATATCTTAAATAAATAAATAGTTAGCTATAAGCTCACCTTAAATCGATTCCTACCAGTAGGCGCTTTCGCATACGGTATACTGTAGAAGGCATACAGCCCATTTTCTGTGTAACCCTTGACTGGACCCTGAGCAGTTTCTATAACCCGTGAATCCGCATAGTATGTGCAAATGCATGCCAAAAATATAAACACACAACACCTCATTACGACGTTACACGCAAGACTGTTGTGATCAGATATGTATTATATCGTAATTATTAATTTGCGTGGAGGAATGGATCCAGGGAGAAAATCAATAAATCATAGACTGGACTAGAAATTTCCAATGCTTAGAGGGTTTGTCAATGGAGACAGAAGCAATTAGCAAACAAGTTCCTGGACACCGGTGTTGGACTATGTAACTCTGAATAGCGATCCCGACTTTTAAATTGAATTTTTGTACCATATAGTCCATTTGTACCAAGTCATAGGAAAAAAAATATTTATATCAAATTAAAAACGAATAACAAATGTGCTCTGTTTGTGTCACATGTTTAAATAACGCAATATGACATTAAAGATTTATTATCTATGCCGTGCACAGATTATAAAGATATGTATTATCTGTTATGCTATTCTTCAGTACATAAACTAGTATATACATACAATTACTATCTTGCGCACGCCTAATATGGCAAAGCAAATAGTAAACGTATATCGTATTAAGTTAATCATGAAATTATATACATATCATAGAAATATATTAAAAAACAATATAATTCATAATAAAGACAATTTATTAGTAACAACTTAAAACATGAAGTTCCTGAAATCGACCAACCCAGCAGAAGTTACATATCACTGCCGTGTAATGCTTTCAAGGGGATGGTGATTTAATTTTTAAAGGCAAAGCTTTTATGCATTAGTATTTAGAACATAAGTTTTGACAACAATTATAAATAATATAACTGTTATTTTATGACATAATGTTAGCTAATATGACATCTGTATGATTATTGCTGATTTGAAGAAATCAATCAATCAATGTATCAGTTTCTTCACAAATTAACGATTGATTATTAATAATAATTAATAATAATATTAATATAGTTAGCTGCAACTATGAAAAATAACATTATTAACTGTTTTAGGAAGTGTTAGGTATCTTTTTCAGCATCTTTAGTGTTTAAAGGCCGGCAACGCACTCGCGAGCCCTCTGGCATTGAGAGTGTCCATGGGCGGCGGTATCACTTAACATCAGGTGAGCCTCCTGCCCGTTTGCCCCCTATTTTATAAAAAAAAACCTTACTTTAACCTCGCTTAAAGCTTAATATCGAAATTGTATGTATCTTATAAATCAAATTTGGTTGGTTCTCTCTCTCTCTGAGGTCGTAGGTTCGATCCCCGGCTGTGTACCAAAGGACTTTCTTTCTATTAAAATAGGATCGAACGGCTAAATAAATTAGAGGCCCAAACCTATAAGGTGGTAGCGCCATTGGTTTTTTTAAAATATTATTTATTATATGAGTTATTTTAGAATATAGTTAGTGAGGCTTATGAAAACATAAATAGCGTGTTTGGGATTGTCTATTTATAATTCAGTACGTGTTGACAATTTAATCTTCGAAGCTGAAGGATGGCGATAGTGCTTTTCATATATCTCGTCCCAAAAGACCATTCGTTCTTGAAGTAATACACCGCTTAAATAGAGTGGATCATCAATCACCATATGGGGTGAAAGATCCTTGCCCACTGGAGGCCACGATGGAAATTCTGAACCTTCTGGAACTGGTTTCCTGAAAGCAGCAAATTAGTGTGTTATATAGAAGAAGACTATGAGAGCCTACTGGCTACAGCGTGCAACACTCATCCCTTAGGTAGTAGGTTCGATCCCTGGCTGTGCACCAATGAACTTTCAGTCTATTTGTCCGTCCTCGAACGGTGAAGGAAAACATCGTGAGGAAACCAGTGTGTCTTACACCCAAAGAGTCGACAACGTGTGTCAGGCAAAGGAGACTGATCACCTTATTAACAAATGATCATGAAACAGATATAGAAATCTGAGCCCCAGATCTAAAATTGTTTTAGTGCCACTGAATTTTATTTTTTATACAAATTCATTTGGCCTGTCGCCAATCCATGCCACCTTATCCATATCAGCAATGGTGGATAACTACTTTTGTAACACAAACTTACCCCATTGTTATAAAGTTGTACCAAAGTTCCCGAGTTATTCTTTTCATTTCTCTACATTCCTTCGGGAATACGCCATCATCTCTAAGCGTCAAGTTGCCATCTCCCACATGCAGCGATTGAGCACAATGATCAGCTCCTCGTATGTGTGTGTAAGGAACATATGGTACATCGTCATGTACAAATGAAAATTCATATAAATATATGTTGTCATGACCTGCATCAACATGCATCTTTAAAGATCTTAGCATTGGGTAAGCGATGACAATATCCGTGAAGAAGTTAATATAATCTACGATTTTAGTTTTGTCAATTGGTGAAGTACCAAAATAGAACTTTTTCACCTTCTGAATAGTTTCGTCATCTAAATCCAGGTCTAGAGGTATAAAATCAGAAAATTTCTCATTCATTCTCACCGACCAATCGTCAAAAACATCTTTTCTCAACAAACCTTCCATCTTCGCAAATCCAAACAGCATTGGCACTCTACTATAATTTCCACTCTTCAGTATATTTACCGGACTCTCAGTTAGGAACATATCACCAGAACCCTTCTCCAGACATGGGCCAAGGCTTATTGATGAGTGCGTCTGATTCATGAGCTCCATTCCTTTAGACGCTAAAATTTCATAAGACACCGTTTTATAGAATTCTTCAAGCGCATTTAAGTCCTGATAATTGGAAAAATTTAACATTTTTGCATATTCTTGAGATACCCAGATTGGATCTTTCTGAACGGCCCACGGTGCGACGGCCGCACCACTTTCTGGTACGACCTTATTGAATAATCCTTGTGACATTGGCGATAGCATCAGTAAATGAACTGACGCTGCTCCAGCACTGCCGCCAGTAATTGTGATATCATCAGGGTTTCCACCGAAGTTAGCTATGTTTGCTTTAACCCAACGTAGGAGAGCGACTTGGTCCTTCATGCCGGAATTTCCGGGTACGTCATCCGTTCCGAGACAAAGAAATCCATGAGCCCCAAGTCGGTAGTTGAATGTGACTACAATTAGCTCTCTGCCTTTGATTAAGTTCTTGTATGTTAGCAGATTGCCGTCGCCTATTACAAACCCACCACCATGAACACTAACCATGACTGGTAAATTTGTTTTAGTTGTATCCGGTGCAAATATATTGGCAATAAGGCAGTCTTCAGTCATAAGTAAACTGCGATTAAAAAGCATCCAAATATCCTTCGGTTGAGGGCACACAATGCCTTTATCAACAGCATCTAGGAGATAAGTTCTTTGAGATGCGGGTAATGCTGGCTGAAAAGCAAATAATAATGGAACTGTTAATAAACCATTTATAATTTATTATATTTATTTTCTCTATGTCATCGTAATGATATCCCATTAAATGTTGTGCACACTTGTTATTGATGCACATGCATGTTTCGTGTTGTTATATGTCGTGTGTTTTCTGTAAGTGTTTGAATGTGTTTCATTTGTGTGCCTTTTAAAATAAATAAATAATTGACAGTTATTATAGAATAGGGCAATGAAAATAAAAAAAATGGGTCATATTTTCAACTTTATATAGGGACTATATATCATATCGCTTGCCGCGGGGAACAAAGTCGTAAAGCACTATTAGGACAGTTTTAATGTCTTAATTTTTCACTTCCTCAGGCGATGTACTATAACTGTTCTTTTCATAACTTTTGCAACACATTTTATTTAAAAAAAAACACGAAGATGTCTTTATTATTTAATGGACAACGTTAGTAATCGTTTACTAAATTTTACTTGTCTGCAATAAATTTCAACATTCATATAGATAGTTTTAGTTTAGAGGGTAATGCTACGAAATAATCATAAAAGTTAATGCGACAGTTTAAAAACAAAAAAGAATAATAAAACATCCTGCAACGTCATAATATATCCGCAAAATGAGTGTTTATATATTATTACGTTCTAGACACAGTCAAAATGTGCCATCGAAATGTGCGCTGTGCTGTGTCGTCCGTAATTATGTTTAAACCGTGAAATAATTGTAAAAAGCTTTTGCTCTTTAGTCTAATTAGACAAATTACTATAACGAACATTTATTTATTTTTAACTATTTACACGCAATACAAAAAAAAAATCGTCAAAAAGGAAAAAATAGCTGTCTTCTATATATATAAATGAATCCCCATTTCCCTTGGTCACGGCATAACACGTGAACGGCTGGAACGATTTCGCTAGTTCCTTTTTGTTGTGTTTGTTATTGTCAGGGGAAGGTTTTTATGAAAGAAAAAGCTAAGAAAATACTTAACCTCCATATTAAGTAATAATGACTTTTGATAGCTTTTATTTTTAAATTTCATTAAAACTTTTTGATGTAACCTTATGGCGTTTGACATATCATTGACAGAATGCGTTCTGCAAACATCGTCAAAGAGGATGTCAGAAAAATTTATATCGTTTAAAACAAATCCTTCAATCAGAGTTATTATATTGATAAAATACATATAAAATAATTGCAGGTCTTAATTGTTCGTGGCATTAATCTTGAAAATCTATGTTTTTCAAATCGCCAGTTATATATGTCGCCTGTTCCCATGTCGGTATATGAACAAAACTATTTTATACTCGCCAGAAAAACAAACATAGAATGTTGTTTATCATAAAGCATTGTTAGTTAATTATACCAATTTGAAATCAATACTCATAGTTAAGATAGGACAACGTCTGTCCGCTAGTATGCACTTAACTTATTTGTAATGCGTCTTATATAACTATTATTTACAATGTAAGTTAAAGTCTAGATTAATATATATTATTACTGTTTGATATAACGATAGTAACTGCAGTATTATCATTATTTCATGTCAGTAAGTATATACTTTTTACCTTGTTATTTACATTATTATAAAGTAATTTACTAAATTATATATCTCGTTAACACGTAAACCTAACAGTACCTATGACACATTCTATTCACGGCTGTAAACAATGGTATTTTCTATAACAATGTGTAGATACCTTAAGGTAATACTAGATTGTATTGTCTTTTGTTAACATAGCTTTTACACATTAAGAAAAACACTTTTTGGCATTTGTAGTATAATTATACATAGCATCAATCCGTTCAAAAATTGTTTTTCTTAATAGTAGATTGTCTATACACGAGCACTTTAACGCCAAGTTTGATGCCATTTCAATTACTTAGAGCTAAGCTCGACTCTGGAGTTGGCCCTTAGAGTGAGATGTAGCAAAGAATACATTTAATATGTAGTCAATCAGACGTAGCAAATCTCGTTTAGGCTTTTATCCGCGACTAACGGAAGTGCGAGACTCGTGAATTGCCTAGAGGACGAAAGTTCACTGCAATGAGCGAAGTAAGGAATGAGGGACCTCGATTGAAGCTTCGTTTTTACCCCAATTTGTTGTAAGAGATCCGGAAGATCTAACCCTTGATTTTCGTCGGGTATGGTCGAAGTATCATCAACTTATGTCAGTAACTGCTTAAGTTAACTCCAGTGCCCGTCATCTGTTACTCTCAGTAGACCAGAAAACAACTGAACAACAGGGGGGGGGGCTCACCTGATGTTAAGCCCATAGATCTATTTCCAGAGGACTCACAAGATGCCCGTCTATTAAGAATTTGTACGCGCTTTTCTTGAAGGATCCTAAGTGGAATTGGTTGGAAAATACTCCTGTTGGCAGCTGGTTCCACATATAGGTGAAGCGCGGCACAAAACGAACTGAAAAAACGCTCGTGTGGAACGACATATATGAAGTTACCCAACACTAAGCATAGATGGCGCAAAATTAAAGTACGCTTGCAATTGAGATGTTAAAAATCTTTCTGTTATTTAAAAACTTATAATTCAATGTGTAAATATGTTATATAAGTCCTTAAAATATATTTATTAATTAATTTAAACTGTAACGATAGTATTTTTGGGAGGTACATATTAGGGCGACGTTAAATCACACTGCACGGCAAAGATACAAGCAAGCAGCAAGCCGCGGAAGCAAAGAGGTTCTTTGTTGTCTGAATCAGAAATCATCCAAAGCCTGCAGTGCGGCACTTGAGTATAAAAGGAATCCAGCGTGAACTGGTGAACTTATTAATAAGTTACCTTGAATCGATCTCTCCCTGTCGGAGCTTTCGCGTAGGGTATATTATAAAAGCCATACACTCCGCCATCCTTGTATCCTTTCACAGGACCTTCTGACGTGTCAACAACACGATAATCTACACATTGGCAGACACAAATGAACGTAAAAAATAAAAATATTAGCATTGCGACACGTCGTGCTTCAAACACTATCGAGTATCAAACCGGTTTTATCTTCAAAGATTATCTTTTTGCTTTGATTCAATGTGTTTATCATATTTGGTAATTACCTAATGGTTACACACATGAATACAGTTACACTTAACTGTGGCTGTTGTTTCAAACAATTGCAGCTATTAAACAATTTCAAAACACAATAATTTACTTACATAATATTATTTTTCTATTAGGCAAGCAGATGCTGATCGCATTAATTATACACTATGTATAATTAAGTTTTTATGAAATTTTTAAACATTATGTACCTAAAATATTATCAGATACGATACTGAGACTGATATTTTTTTAAAGGTGGGTAAAAGTCATGTGTTGAGGAAGGTACTTCCTCTCCCACTTAAAGAGAGGATCTTCTTCCTATTCACTGACTTTCCGAAGGACCCAGTGGCCATAGGTTAAGGTAAGTTAAGGCTGTTTTGGCGAGCATAGCTCTGCCGGAAGTGGGTCTTTGCCTCGACTAGCACAAGGCACAAGTGATAATCATCGCGCATTTTTTTTGTAATAAGACTTGACAAGGTCTACTATAATCACATTATAATTTGTTTAGTTGACTAAATAAAGTGCCATTACGGATGCCCTATGCTGCAATTATTAAGACAACAGTAAGTTTTTCAATTGTTCGATAAAAATACAAACCACGGTTAAAAGCCTCCCCAAGGCCTTTCACAATTGTCTATCTTTTGCTATCTACCCGTCTTCGCAATTTCGGTAAGTATTTACAAATAAAACAATACACATACACAAAGAAAAACAACAAAATGTTCAAAATTTATTAGTAAAAGATTAAACATTATTCGATTAATCATATTTTTTACCAAATTACTACGGGTTACAAAAAGACGAAGGTCTTTTTAGGAATTTTAAATAACCCAAAGATTTGGTGATTGATTTAAAAAATATATACGCGAAAAGCAAAAATGTATAAACCCCTCCCAAATATGTTGTAATCATAAACCTAAGTGAGTGTATTTAAAGTTCAAATCTTTTTACAATATTTTGTGGTGGTGACGGGTGGCGATAGTGCTGTTCGTAGATTTCATCCCAAAATAATGCTCGTTCTTTTAGAAGCGATCCTTTTAGCTGAAGAGGGTAATTAAGCTCCATGTGTGGAGACCAGTCGTTGCCAACTGGCGGCCATGATGGAAAGTTTGAACCTTGAGGTACTGGTTGCCTGTAAAAATATATAATCTAAACTTTGATAGCTCTATTTCATCAGGTAAGATAGTATAGATTAAATGAGTAATATGTCTCCCGTAGTTCGTAGCACAAAGTTCGTGCCAACGTGCGACCGAAAGAATTAAACTAAGTGACAAACAAAAAGGTGTCTGCTAAAAAAAAACCAATATTTCTCTTGTATTGCATTGCAATTCAGTAATCTGTGAAATTAGCTAACTCTTTAGTTTTTAGTTTTTTTTGAAGTGAAACTTCTTTAGGCGCATGAGGGTAAAATTTTGACGAAAACGTCACGAAGATGTGCAGCGTTTTTGTCGATGAAAATGGAAAGAGCTATAGAGACCGATCGAGAGTGAGAAAAATACACGCTATTGGTTGATGTATTCGTTTAGTAGTTACATATTAGAACTTACTTATCATTAGCACGTATACAGTGTGTAAACAGTGTGAATATAGATGTACAAAGACATGGAGTGATCATATACATGATCAGTACATGATCATGTATTGGGGCTTTTACCTTAGTAATAATTAATTTTCCAGAAGAAGAAGTTTCACTTCTGACAATGGATTTTGCCAGGTCTAACAATTTGATAGGTCCGTGTAACTGTTTCCAGTACTGGACAAAATAATAGGGACTATCGATGCTTTGTTGAGGGTTCACATCCTCTTAGTTCTATTTTTAAGATTATTTTTATGACAAGGTTTTTTTCGACATACGGGTGTCCAAATTTAGCGTTAAGTGACTGTGACTCTTATCGTGATTTTTAACAGTGTCTTTATAACTTGGTTTAAAAGTAACACTGGTCTTTCAATTAGTAAAAACAGTTGGTTTAGTAAATAAAAATGATATTTAACTTGAAATTGTTGTTATGAAAGTATACAAAAACATACCCAGTTTTTACAAAGTTGTTCCAAAGTTCGCGGACGATTTTCTTCATTTCCCTCGCCTCTGGTGGAAAAGGCTTAACATCAACATGAGCGAAATTGCCATCACCTACATCAACGGATTGAGAACAATGCGTGGCACCTCGTACATTAGTATGTAGGACGACTGGCAAATCGTCGTAAACGAAAACATATTCATATAGATATATTTTATCATGACCAGCGTCCAAATGCAGCCTAATAGATTTTAAAGTTGAGTATGTAAAGAGGACATCAGAGAAGAAGTCCACATAACTAAGAGTATTTTCGTCAGTGACCTTACCACCGAAGTAAAATTCTTTTATTTTATTCGCAACAGTCTTCTTTTCCTCTTCGCTATTAAATTGAAGGTCTGGAGGCAGAAACTCAGTAAAGTTTTCGTTCATTTTATTCTTCCATTCCTCAAATAGTGTCGTCCTCATCAAACCCTCCATATTAGAAAATCCATACAACATTGGGACTTTATTGTATCTTCCACTCTTCAAGATGTTTACTGGGCTATCAGTAAGGAATTCCTCTCCCTCTGTATTACGTTCAACACACGGGGAGAATAATAAAGTTGAATCTGGACGAGAGAAGAGATCGAATTGCTTTGACGTCAGAATTTCGTATGAAACGGTTTTGTAAAATTCTTCAAGGGAATTTACATCATCCATTGTGAAATTGAGTATTTTTCCGTATTCTTTTGCATTCTTAATCGGATCTGTTTGTACGCCCCATGCGACTGTATTTGCTCCACTTTCAGGTATCACTTTGTTAAACAATCCCTTTGCCATATCCGACAACATCAGTAAATCAACAGCCACAGATCCAGCACTATAGCCAGCGATTGTTACATCATCGTAATCTCCTCCGAAATTTGCTATATTTTCTTTGACCCAGCGTAGTAAAGCTACTTGGTCTTTCATCCCAGCGTTACCGGGGATATCATCTGTTCCCATACATAGGAATCCGTGGGCGCCTAGACGGTAGTTGAAAGTGACCACTATAATATTATTCGTTTTAGCAAACTGTTTGTAGGTTAGGAAATTCCCATGTCCAACGATAAAGCCTCCACCGTGTACATAGACAATCACTGGTAAATTAGTCTTCTTGGTATCCGGCACAAATATATTTGCGATAAGACAGTCTTCGGTTATTGTTACTGTTTGGTTATACATAGATAGCAGTTCTGTTGATTGAGGGCATACTATTCCTTTATTTATGGCTTCTAAAACGTAAGATCGATTTGAGGCTGGTAACGGTGCCTGTAAACAGATTATCACTTTAGTATGGCTTAAAATATCTCATAAGGAAAACAAGCAAGATGCACAAATTGTAGGTGGACTTTAAAAACAACTATATGGATAGGACCAAGGTAAGAGGAAGAGGATGCCCTAAATAAAGCTGGATAAATAGAACATATAGAAGCAATAGCAGGAACCGAATGGAGATAGAAATCCATTGATAGAGATAATTGGAAAAGACTAGGTACTGAAGAAAGCTAGAATATTAGGGTAACAAGAAGAAAATGTATATAACAAATCTAAGCTGTATAAGCTACTTTTGTAATGGTTGGATTAAATAATATTATATTACATACATTTGAGGTTTAAAACTGTAAACTACCTTAATAAAAATAAATAAAACTATTTCCTTTGTTTCTGTTTAATTGTGTTTAAGCTGTGAAGCAAAAATATTAATATTTTGGTTATATTGGTTAATATTATAAATTTAGTCAGGTTTAGTGTGTACGAAGCATATCGTTTTTATCGTTATCTATTTAAGTAACGCACTAATTGCTAATTACGTTCTCAAGAAAGAATTCTAAGATTGATAATAATTATGTTATGCCAATTATTGCTATAGCAATACCTTAAATCTATCTATTCCTGTTGGAGCTCTCGCATATGGAATATTATAGAAGACGTACATCCCACTGCCATCCTGGTAGCCCTTGACTGGGCCCTGAGCCGTGAACATAACCCGTGACTCAGAGTATGCGCAAACGCACGCGCAGAGTATGAAAACACGACTCCACATAACGACGGACCTTAGAATACTACAACGATATTATCCAAACATTCAACACATTACATTGAAACAGAGATCACACTTAGGGCCTTTATTCTTTATAATTTTTGTAAATGACTTAGCATATAATTTAAAGTGCAATTTTAAAATGTATGCTGATGATTTAAAATTATACTAACGTATTCAACAAGATATCGACAGTGATTTTCTGCAGGAGCAACTAAACAGAGTCAACATATGGTGCGGGCTGAATAGAATGATTTTAAATGAAGGAAAGTGCTGCTGCATTAAGTTTTCGAAGAAAAAGACATCTTCACCATTAACATACTGCATAAGGGGCCAGAAACTTCAAGAGGTTAAAAGCATGATTTGGGTGTCATAATGGATAGTTCACTAAGTTTTAGGGAGCCCATAGATAATATTATAAAATGATCCTTAAAGCTCTCTGGTTTTATCTCCAGAATTACAGGGATCTTTACCATCTATATCTTTACTATCTTTAACAGCCTCGTTAGAAGCATATTAGAGTTCAACAGGTGTGTCTGGTCTCCAATTTATTTAACCCATTCAGCGAGGCTGGAGAGGGTGCAAAAAAAGTTTTTATACCATTTATCCTTTAAAAATAATTAATACCTTTATACCTTGGAATCTCTGAGCGTTCGTAGGGCAAACATCGACTCCCTATACCTATTTAAGGTAATTAACGGACTTGTGGATTGCCCAGAAATTTTAGAACGTTTATACATACAAGTTCCTCGGGTCGGGAGTCGTTTGTACAATCGAAGATGTTTTCACATCCCACATTGTCGAACAAACGTTGCCAGAAACTCTCCATTTAATAGGTTATGTCGCTACCATAATGAAATTGCACAGAGTTTTGACATTTTTCATGGTTCTCTGGCCTCAGCTAAGAGTAGAATTAGGTCACAGTACCGATAATTTATTTTCTTAGTTTAAATAGTTTAATTCTTTTACAGTTTGTATTTAAATTTTAATGGTTGTTTGTATTAACACTGTATATTGTATCTAATTGATTTTGCTGGTCGTGTCCACATGTTATAGGGACGGCACCGATTTTTATATATTTTTTTTGTATCTATGTCAATTTATATCATGTGTTTACTAACTAAACTACACTAAAACTAACTAAACTAACATTAGTTTTTTATTTTGTTTCCTGAGCAATATATTAAGAGGACAACCTGGTGATTATATCACATGAGTTCAAGGACGATGTTTAAAAAGTAATTTAGTTATGTTAAAAAAAGGCAGAAAACAATTCTTAACACGCACGATGTAATTTGGACAAAGAATATAATCTTGGCCACTTATTTATCGCCATATTTTTGTTTAAGAAATCCTAAGCTGGTAGAGTAACACAATTTAAAACAGTTTTGTAACATTAGATATAAATATCTATTTTCGAGCCTGTCTCATGTTTGTAGTTTGTGGTAATTGTCTTATATATACTGCCATCTTAAATAACCATTTTATTTTCACACGTGTAAATCCTTTTTATAACATATTTTCATAAGTATTTGTGATTATTGAAAAAAATAAATATTGCCAGATTTGTTTTAGTTTTATATTTATCAATTTTAAATATTTAAAAATAACATTAGTACATCCCCTGCAAAGTATGTTCGTGTCTAAAATGAAATTCAGAATACAGTGAAATGGCGTGAAGAGCTCGGTAGAGCACTTATAACACTTCGAGCGATGGATTAAAACGACTAGAGATTTTATAAAAATGTTTTAAAAACTGTTACATATTATTTAGTTTATTAAGAGCTGTTGGTCTAGAGTGTTTCCCAACGAAGTGTATGTATACAATAATAGTAAGAAGTTTACTAGGATAGAACTTACGCACGATGTTAATACTTGGAACAAATGCAGACTGCAATTTCCCCGTGCTAGTTTAAAGTTCTAGTGCTAAAGTTAGTAATTCATTTTTGGGAAAAGGGATACTCTTCTTTAATCCCAGAGGCTCTTTTATCTCTGCATTTTAATAAATTTAAGAAATGTATTAAAGAACAGCTGTTTTAAAAGGCTTAATACAAGGTTAACCATTATCCAGTTGATAAAAGGGCCTGGGACTAGTGCTGGACGGGCTACTTCTAATAAATTTGCGATATTTGTTTTAAAATAGTGTTGTTTGATGATTTGCTATTTTAAAAGAGTGGCGAGTTTTTTTACGCCGGCTTTTTCTCTACATCCTCTGTCTTCTTTGCCGTCTGATTAAAATTTAATGACGTGGAATAAGTGATACTTGTATCTTATGTTCCATAATAAATATATTTTATTTTTTATTCATTTTAACGTTTTTTGTACCCAATAGTAAAACGTTTCGTGATCACCCAGTGACTCTTTACGTAAAACTTACCATTATGTGGTATAAAGTACTGACAAGTGGAAAATAGTGATTTCGTCCTAAAACCTATCGTAAAAATTAATTAAGTGAACAATTTAATCTCTTAATCTTGTATAAGATGAGGGAGGGAGACAATAAAATGGTGTGTTTACCAAACCATTGTCTAAGGATTTTCAACCAAGACCTGCGTCTACGGACAGGTCTCCTACTACCTGCCACTTTGCCAGTAAGTACACTTATGAACCAAAAGGGTGGAGCGAACGAGAATATCTGGCAATAAACCTTTCGCCACTCTTTGTAATCACCAATTGTACAAGCAACTTCTTTAGAACTTTTAACTTTTATCAAATTAGTTTTAAAGGAAAGTATTTATTTATTAAGACTTCGTTACATTACAATTTCAAAAATTAAATTGAACATAATTAAATCAAAAGGAGGGCAACTGGCGGCCATATCGCCTTCGAGCGATCTCTTCCAGGCAACCAGATGTGAGTACAGATTTTTTTTTAATTACATAAGATAGGCAAGAAGTGCAAAAATACATGTTACACACAGTTATTAAGACAAAATTTAAGAGGAACAAAATAACAAACTAAACTAAAAAGATCATGCATTAAAAATAAAAAGTAAAAAGATACATAAATCTCGATAATTTAAGATAAGTCTCACGTCAGTTAGAAGTTAGTAAGAAAGTTAGGGTTACAATGTGGACAGGCAACTAGTCTTTTTTATAAAACAAATTTAATACGCCTTATTGAAATAAATGATTTGACTTTGCTTTGACGTGCCTAACCTGACATATTGAAAGTATTATGGATAAATAAATAAACATCATGCCCGTTTGCCCCTGTTCTATAAAAAAACACATAATCTACTTATGTACTTTGAGCAGTTATTCGTTATACGAAATACACTGGAGGTCACAAGTTCACAACAACAGTTTAGCAAAACAATATTATTGTTGGAAATTGAATCTCTTGATGTCCACTACTAGGTGTAACTTAAACATACGAATCTTGGCAGTATAATATTTAAGAGGTTTATTTCTCATTAAAATAAATGTATTTTATTTACATGGGAAACTTAATATATACGAACGAGATTCACGTTGTCATCAGCCGTCCTAACTTGTCTGCCAGGCTCATTCTGATATGTATCTTTAATGTCTTTTTGAAACGGTTAAACGCGGTAATATGACGAATTTTAGGCGGTAATTTATTAAATAATTGATAATAAGTAACTGTATAAGTTATCATCGGAGTGGAAGCCACAATATATTTTTCAGTCAAGTATTAAGTAGATTATTTTAGCGTTTAACAAACATATTAAAATATATCAAAAGAAAAGTTGTTTACTAGTCGGAATTTATAAAATTTTTCCCAGTCTCTATTGTTGTGGTCCCTCTTTTGTGTCTTGTAATATGATGTTAATGTTTCTTCAGTAAACAATTTGTAAATGTATATGCCAGAATTAAAGGTACACTGCCACAGGGACCAAATCTTTTAAATTATTTTAATCAATTTTCAATTATCATTATTACGCTGTTTTTATCATTGATAGCGTGTGCGCAATTTGAAGAAACAATACATCCACCTCCATAAATCTGGAGACCATTATCATCGTACACGATTGTCTTGTCGCTTTCCATATAAAAATGGAAATGTCTTTGAGGCGTGCTAAAAGCTCTATAGTAGGGGATTCGTTCAAAACATAAGACGAATTCGTTCAACTGTGATGTTGAACGAATTGAAACTGTTTCGAGAGAGCTTTGTGGATTAGACATCCAGAGACATTTGATCAAAAACAATTGACACAAACTGCGTATTGGGGATTCTGTCTCACTCTTGTGTTCAGTGAAGTTGAGAGTGAAGGCTTTTGTTTATTTATAAGATGCCTTTTGCCCGGGCAATGTTGGCCTAGTGGCTTCAGGTCGTAGGTTCGATCCCCGTGCACCAATGATTTTCTTTCTATGTGCGCATTTAGCATTAGCTCGAACGGTGAAGGAAAACATCGTGAGGAAACCGGCTTGCCTTAGACCCAAAATGTCGACGGCGTCAGGCACAGAAGGCTGATCACCTACTTCCCTATTAGTTTAACAAATGATCATAAAACAGATACAGAAATCTGTGGCCAAGGCCTAAAAAGGTTGTAGCGCCATTGATTTTTTTGGCTTTTGCCCAGAGGGGTCAAATATCTCCACTTACGATCCTGACATATCTGTCTCATCATCTACTTTCATCACATGCATGCTCGTCGGTTATGGGTTTTAACTTACCAAACACCGTTGTATTGTCTTGTATATCCTACTTGTTAACCGGTTCTCATTACCTTTTTCCACGGCCAAACCACTTAAGCATTCCCGTTATTATCCTTATCATTGCGTACTCTTTTTTTAATTACTACTACTGCTACTCTTTTTGTACACTGATTTAAATAATATTTCCCATTTATGAATTAGAGCATGACAGGTGCCAACCGATTATCATGAAAAGGGTAGTAGACCAGTAGAACTCGGTGGTAGAAGAAAAAAAACATGACTTCGTAACGTTAGGGACTGAACGGGTATTGGAACTACGAAAGAGCTGCATCTAGCACAAGACATGTATCGCGAGACTGACGGCCAAGCTCCAGTAATGAAAAGGCACTAAAAGAAGAAGAACAAAGGATGGCAGGCAACTGCCCCTACCTGCACCTGGCGAAGTTCGTAGTGGCATCTTACAAACATTTTATAAAACGAAAAGTGCGCTGTATAATTTTTTGTATGTCCTTGTAATTATCTGTCCTAGGCGTAGTCCTGGAACGCGTGGCTATGGTTCGCTGACGAACGGAAATCCTCGGAACAGTGAGGTCACTCCGTGAAGCCTGCCTAGGACATTACTGAGCTTCCGGAAGGAGCTAGACTTAGTTAGCCAGGACTTTCCGCCCAACGGACCAAATCAGAGTCGGTCCGCCGAAATCGAGTCCGCACTACATACATACAAGTTAACAACATTAAAAGTTTTAGTTGCTGTAGTAATCTTCCTTCAGTTATTAAGTCGGTTAAAAAGAACTACGACGGAAGTGATCGTTGAAGATTTTCTTTGTCACTGCAAGGTCATTGTCATGCTTTGTTTGTTATCATTATCGAGTATCTATCGTGTAATATAGATAAATAATTATAATAATAATAATAATTTAGTCTGGCATTTACATATAATATATTATATTCAACTACATTTGCTTATAGTATTTACCAAAACAGAATAGAAACAAACCCAAAAATTTGGTCCCTGTTTAACTTTAACACTGGTATTTCCTCGCTGTATAGCGATTCATATTCGTTGAAAAAAGCACCAGCTCTGGGAGCACTGGTAGTGGCAGGCGCCTACTAAAGTCTTTAATTCGCTGTGCACTAGAACCCCACGGCCCATGAGTCTGTCCAAAGACAACAGAGCCAAAGCCGGAGGGAAGCTGGGTCTTATATTTTGACCGTTTATTTTCTGTCTACTCTGCGGTGCCAGTTGTTGAGCGTGTCGAACGGTGAGACGGGCCTAACGTTTGCTAAACTGGTGTGTGACGAACATACTACATCATAGCTCCAATAGGAATGATCTCTACAGTCGGTAGCTCATGTCTGTACGTCGTGGAAACATCTGGAGCGTGCAATCTCTTTCCACCGGTTTCTGTCCAGCGCCTCGCTTCTGACAGTATATAGTTTTGAGGACGATAAGTCGGTACATGTGGTTGGTGAATGCCCACGTTGTCTTTTGCCTTCTATGTTTCCAACCACGATCAGTTCTCATGGCCTGTGGGGATTGTATGGAATGGACTTAATGACTAATATTTATACTTTACGACTTTACTAATGTTTAATTAAGTAAGGTACTATTCAGATTGAGAAAATAGGCATGCAAATGTATATTAATTATCGTAATGTCTTAATAATAGGAACAATAAATTGCGGTAAAAAAAACAGATATTTCACAATATTTTGTTGCCAAAAGTTTGGGTGTTGTTTTATTTACATTTGACCTTATTGTTTTTGAAGCTATAGTGTTTTTTTCTTTTCTTTCTAAATAAAAATTGAGCTCTCAATAATAACTCCAAATATCACAAACTAGATATTTCCGTCGCGACGTGCAAAACAGGAAAGCGTAGTTTAGAAGATTTAAACGTACAAACAAAAAGAGACTTTATATTAGCAACACAGAGATTATAACACGATTAAACCTCCATATAAAAACCAAAATCCATTGCGTGATTAGAAGGTCTGAGCAAAGACAGCGCAAACTATGGCCCGAATGTCATGTACAATTTTTAGTTTGAACATGAACAATGTTTTCCAAGTTACACTACACATTTATATGTTTTATGTATGTTTATAATGTTTTCACACAAAAACTACTTGACCGATTACAAAAATTACTTCACTATTAGAAAGCTGACTGCCATATTACAAAAAATTAACTAACAAAAATGCAATAAACGAAAGGCAAGGAAAGGTTTTTGCATAAAAAATCTGGCATCGCGTGCGCTTTGGAAACTATTGATGATAACAAAAAAAAGTTGTACAGTATTATAGAACGCATCAATATCTGCAAAAAGAATGTTTTACCCATGGGCAATTGTATGTTTTCCTATTCCGAGTCAGAACTTCAAAATATAAAACCATTTTGCTGCCACAAAACAAAACTACGTCAAATGTTTTGTATAGGGAAGTTCTAAGACACTGAAGTTCTATAAATAAATCTCTTCTCTAATATTATAGAAGAATTTATATTATTTTTATCATAACCAAGCTAAAAATTCCTGGACTGATTATAAAAAATATTTCTTTACTTGAACTCTACGCCAAGGCCATCACCACGAATATTGGCAAGGTTAGGCCGCACCATTGGTAGGTCCACACTCTCGATTTTTTTGGTTGATAGTTTTTATACTTGATTAGAAGAACTGCGCTAGCTAGTTTAAATGGCCACTAATGTTATAATGTATTGCCTTTATATCACAAAAAATAATTTAAAAGAAAATATTGTCTGTAAAGTTTACGGACGTTAGTTTAACGTGACAACGTCATAGCAAAACATTGATGTAATGATTGAATACTTTTATTAATAAAATTGAATCATTTTTATTTAAATACCACTATTTTGTTTGGATACAAAGGATTGAATCTTCGGACGCATCGAGTGGAAGAGACATAGATGCTGCGCAACCGTACAATTAGCGTAACGCGATAATGCGTCATGCTTGTCCATGCGTACAGCCGGCGTTCATTGATTTATTAGACGTTGTCACGTCAAAACATATCATGTCGGTATGAATATGATTTACGTAAATTTATTTCTTAGGTGTCCTCAAAAAGTCGCCACTTATGAGGTTCATAATTTTTGTATAGATTTTTTTTTGGATTCTATATAGAAAGAGTAAGAGTAGGCAATGCAGTACATAACAACAAAGTGAGCATGAGAGTGTGGTTGATGCTCTCGGTTCAACCCCGCGTCCTTTGATACGACATGAGATGATCAGATAAAAAAACACCTTCATCGGGAAAGGCATGTGAATTTTACTATTACATTCAATCCAGTGAGCTTCCGTCCTGCTCTTCAGGTGATGGACCACCCCGCGTTGGCCCAAGCCGAGATTCGAGTGTCACAGGAATCACCCATGCGCTAGTCGCGGGGAAAAGCCGTTTAAGCTATGCCTGCCAGAACAGCCCGAACTGTCGCGATTCCATTCCAAAAAAACAGCGAAACGAGCGTACCGTCCACACACTTCTCGCCTCGTAGAGAGTGTGGATGCGGAGTAAAAAATAAATGAGTGGAGCCGGAGCGCAAGTAATATATGTGTAATCAGGTGATTAGCCAAAGCGAACCACGCTTCAAGAACATCAGACGCGATGATCGTTATATTTTGTTTGTTATTTTGTTTAACCAATGCGTTTGAGTCGCGCATAGTTAATACCAGTCAGGGACCAGTCAAAGGTTACAAAGATGATGGGCTGTACAGTTTCTATAGTGTGCCTTACGCCCGGGCTCCTACTGGACGAGATAGATTCAAGGTAATTATACAAAATATTATTTCGATCGATTCGTTCCATCGGCACTAATGGACTTTATTTTTATGTGCCGCCTTTGACATTCGCTCGAACGATGAAGGAAAACATGGTGAGGAATCGTGCCTTAGACCGAAATAGTCGACGGTGTGTGTCGACGCTGATCATAATGTAGTATTTTGCATTCATTTGTCATTTGTTTTTGTGAATTGGCGGCAAATTTAAAACTCTTGTTACACGTGAAAATGAACCTATCGCGAGAAAATTTTCGGTCAATGATTTATTATGACTTTCGTTATAGGCTTACTCAACAACAAAGCTATGATAGGCTGCGATTAGCATTTCTTAATGAACCCCCTTCTCGTGCCACTATTTACAATTGGCTTCATGAGTTTAAGCGTGGACGTAGCATTCTCAATGATGATCCGCTTGAGGGACGCCCTTTAATGGAGATAACATCAGTGCTGTACGACGCATGATAGAGGAAGATAAGAGAGTGACCTATCAGCAGATACGGGTAAGCCTAGGGATTGGTATGAGTCCAGTTCAAAAACTATTACACGAACATTTAGGCGTCAGGAAGCTTTGTACCAGATGGATTCCCCATACTTTAACTGACGACCAGAAACGGCTTCGCATGGTGAAGATTTGACTTTGGCAGGTGTCAAGATAATAAGTCATCCGCCATACAGTCCTGACCTGGCACCCTGGGACTTTCATTTATACACAAGAACTAAAGATACAATTCAAAAGATAAAGAGTCTTGAAGATGCGGTGAAAGCGTTCGAAAATGCCATAGACAAGTAAGGAAGAATGGGCCCACTGCTTTTCTCAGTGGTTCCATCGAATACGACGATGTGAAGAGAGGAACGGAGATTACTTCGAAAAACAATAAAAGTATTGGCAACTTTCTATATTAAGCCGTTTCTCATTTTCAGTGTTACCTACGTAATTATGGATTTGTTGACCTTCAACTGCTTGTCCGTTTGCTATATTATTACATATACAAAACATTATCAAGACGAGGCGTTATCGTTAATTATCCTTATTATCTATCACTTGAGGATAAAATCACGTATTTATTTGGTATAAGATCTAATACAATGTGTATGCGTAAAATTATACAAGAAAATATGACATCAACAAATTTACACACGTACACATGAAATCACAAAATAAATAAATAATAACTATCACTAAATAGAAACTAAACATCGCTAGAGAAGATGGGAAGCGGCTGGATGGGTTGTCGTTGATTCCTTGGAAGATCCTGAAACCTGTCCCGGTTTTGGTATGGGATGCTTCTTGTGTGGACACGTTTGCGCCGTGCACCTCCGCCGTGCACCTCCCTTGAACAAGCAAAAAAGTGGGGCAACCGCAGAGCAGGCGTAAAATAATAAACGATTTAAATAAAAGAGTCTTTCCTCCAACTTTAATTTTATTCTCTTTGGAGTAGATACTCTTGGGCTGTGGCGTTCCAGTGCACTAATTAAATATTTAAGCTGGCGCCTGGTAGTTAAAATCGGTAACCAGAGCTGGTGCTTTCGCCAACGGATAAGTAAACACTATATTTAATAGAAACTAAAACCTGCATGAGAATGATAAACAAAGTTACGGAAAGTTGGAAGTTGTAAAAGAGCAAGATAGCCTATTTACTGGACATTCAAAGTAGCTATCTGCTATTGTAATATTAAATTATTTAATTTATTATATTATTAGAATAGATTTAAATAAGATATAAGACAATGATAGTTAAAATGTAGCTTGTTTAGTTTTCCTTTTTTATATAACAGGGGGCAAACGGGGAGGAAGTTTATCTAATGTTAAGTGATAACTCCTCCCATATATCACATTGCCAGAAGGCTCGCGATTGCCGGTGTTTTTTTTTATGGAATCTCTTGAGGGCCTTTACAGCTCAGATCGGGCTGTTTTAGCGAGCGTAGCTCGGCCGGAATCGGCGTTTTCCCCTCTACTAGCCGAAGGGCGTCTCCCGTGAGACTCGGACCTCGCTTGGGCCGACGCGGGGTGGTCAATCGCCTAAAGGGCAGGACGGAAGCTCATTGGAGTGAGCGTAGTACGAAGTAAACATCTACGCCTTCCCCGGTGAAGGCAGTTTTTTACCCTTATCAGTCTTTGAATAGTGGTTGGCATTTAATTTATTCTTAGTCAAGGTGATTGGATTATCCGGATCCGTTAGTATATGTCGGCGGCTATCTGCTTACGAAAAGACATGCCGCTATCGAGCGAGACGCCGGTCCTTTAGAATTGGTACGCTCTTTTATGAAGGACCCTAAGTCGAATTGGTTCGGAAATACTTCAGTGGGCAGCTTCCACATGTGGTGGTGCGCGGAAAAACTGTCTCGCTCATTTGTGGAACGATGGATGTCGAGGTGATGCTGGTGGAATTAATTTTTATTTAAAAAGTATGATTATAACTATAATGATTGTTAGACTAAATTCACTTTACGTTGATACACATAACTGTATCTTGGTAAACTGGTGTTCGAAGACGTTTTTAAAGTCTTTTCCAGCACAGAGAGTGTTATTACTTCTGTTAATCATGACATTAACAAACCATATTTTTTATCCCGCTTCCCATCTACACTTAATATTAAGTTACTCAGTTTGCTTGAATACGCCAGTCTCAGGTGTTAGTTGTGTATTATGGAGGAAGTAAAATAATGGACGTGGGTAACACCGAGAAGCCCAGCTTATGTATTTATCAATCATCATAAATATTATAATCATCAGATCATAAATTTAATAAATTATTTAAAGAACAAATTTATTTTATTTTATTTTTGCTCTCAAACATCAGAGATGTAAAAATAAAACAATGTGAAAATGATGCGAGAATTTAAGATGACGCCTGACTAGATCCATGCACCTTCCTCACAATCAAATAATGGTATACTGATGTATAATTGTTCTAGGCACCCCTACCAGCAGTGGATCGGCCGTATGTACTTGAAGCTGTAGACAAAGGCATCGTTTGTCCACAACAAGATTTATCCATGATGGTGAAACGAAGTCTGTTATCAACAGAAGATTGTCTGATTGCAAACATATTCGTACCAGATACGACAAAAACAAATCTACCAGTAATAGTCTATGTGCACGGTGGAGGTTACATAGCCTGTTACGGAAATTTAGTAACTTATAAGAATTTAGTGAAAAGCAAAGATGTGATTGTCGTCACTTTCAATTACCGGCTAGGTGCGCATGGCTTCCTCTGTTTGGGAACAGAGGACATCCCTGGCAATGCTGGTATGAAGGATCAAGTCGCGCTTTTGCGTTGGGTTAAGGAAAACATAGGTAATTTCGGCGGGGACCCTGAAGAAGTTACCTTAGCCGGTTATAGCGCTGGATCGTCATCTGTCGATTTACTCATGCTGTCAGATACGACGAAAGGTCTATTCAAGAGAGTTATACCAGAAAGTGGTGCGAATACAGCAGCTTGGAGTGTTCAAACTGATCCAATTAAAAATGCTCAAGAATATGGACAAATTATAAACTTTACTGATTATACGAACTTGGACGCTCTCCAAGAGTTTTATAAAACTGTTTCATATGAAATTCTCACGTCTGGAGAAATGAGTCTCATCAATCGAACTGATTCAACATTCTTAATGTCTCCCTGTATCGAGCGTGAAACAGATGAAGAAGAGTTTCTCACTGAGAGTCCGGTAAACATCCTAAAGAGTGGAAATTATAATAAGGTACCGATGCTGTATGGTTTCGCCGCCATGGAGGGGCTGATGAGGAAAGACACCTTCGACCAATGGAAACATGAAATGAACGAAGATTTTGTTGAATTTCTACCACCGGATTTGCAGTTTAAAAATGATAAGGAAAAAGCGATGGTTGCTGAGAGAATTAAGAAATTTTACTTCGGCAACGAGCCAGTTAGTAACGAGAAGGTTTTGAGTTATGTAGACTTTTTCTCGGATGTCTTCTTCACATATGCAACATTGAGATCTGTTAAGTTGCATGTGGATGCTGGGCACGATAAGATATATTTATATGAATATTCCTTTGTACATGATGACATACCCACAATACCGTACACAAAAGTGCGTGGAGCAACCCACTGCGCCCAATCTAGCGACGTGGGAGATGGCAATTTTACACATATAGACGAAGGTCTCTTTCCAAAGGCTGCCAGGGATATGAAGAAGACTGTACGAGATCTATGGTACAACTTTGTTAGTACAGGGTATGTATCTCTTTTTATGTAACAGAAGACAGGCAAGCTGATCTTAAGTGATATCGCCGCCCATGTCAGTCACATTGAGTCAGAATGTCATTTTAAAAATGTAAACCGTAATTATTAAGTATTTCTCGCATATGTAAAAACGTTCAAACTCTGACTCAGCTTCCGGTTCTTGTTGAACCAATACCTATTTGCTTGTAGATTTTTTTTAGTAAAAGGAGTGGAACTCCTTGTTCCATCTTCACTATGTATATGGGTATAAAGGGTATAAGGGTTCATTTAAGCGGCGGTTAAGGCATCTCCTGGACAGGCGTGACCTCCAAAACCATCTCACCAAACATCTGTCCAGTTATGTAGTTTTTTTAAAACTACATGACATTTACTGAGACATCGTGGAAGATCACGATCTAGCCAAACGTAAGACAATATACGACGTGACGATATTTAACATAAAGTGTCACTACTTACACTTTTAAGGAGAAGACATTCTGTTCTTGTGTACGATTTTGTCAATTACCACTGTTTTACACTTAAGACTAACGCTCACTAACACTAAGTTATAAAACACTAAACAATAGGGCACCCAACAAATAGTGTCGCTCCCACTAATTTTTATCACATCAAAAATCAAAAAGTGCATATTTCATTATCATATTATATTACCTCAGAAAAATCTTATCTATAAATCCTAATTTGTACAAATAATGTTAATATTTTCGTGTGTTTTTCTGTCAATGATTCTTTATAAATTCTAATAAAAAAAATCCTATATAATATTTAATGGACCTCTGAAAGGCACAGAGGGCTGATCACCTACTTGCCTATAAGATTAACAAATGTTGATGAAACAATATAGAAATCCGAGGCCCAAGAAACAAAAAAGGTTGTTTGGGTTGTTTTTTTATTTATTAATTACAACCTTCGCAAATGCTTGAAAGGGCTTTGAGAATGTAGTTCCTTAGTTTTTAGAGAAAAAAGATCTTGTTTATAAAAATAGTGTCCAGAAACATCACTACAAAAGCTTGCCTGTGATATGAGTTTAATTTTTTTTAACCTAAAACATCATCGTGTGCACAGGAGGCTTGCCTTAATACAAATGATCATGGAACAGATACTGAGGCCCACACCTAAAAAGATTGTAGCGCCACTTATTTTTTTTATTATCTTTGTAATAATCTTCATACTTTAACAACTGCGCTGGGTCAGTTATTTATTTAATTCATTTGTTTTTGATTTATTTTATTTTTTTCCAGTCAACCTGTACCAGAGGGATCTGATTTCCCGTCATGGCCACCAGTGGGCAAAGACTGGACTCCATACATGGTCATAGACAATCCTATGCGCCTGAGTGATTCATTGCTGAAGGAGAGAACACAATTCTGGGATGAGATTTACTCAAAGCACTATCGACAGCCATCTCCACCATCTATTACACCAACCATAGACCACTCTGAATTATAGATGATGTTTATGGTTTATTAGAATATGTAATCATAAACAAATATATTTGTGTTTCAATAAATAATCAGCGCAAAAACCTAAATGTGTGTATATTTACTAAACTGCTAAATTATTTTTTTCAATATTTTGTTTTTCATAATTAATTCTTATAAATATATTTAAAGTAATATGAAACAGTAGGTATATATATCATCATCAATGGCTATAAACAACGAATTACTTTTTATCCACACAATTAAAAAATATTTTTCTCACTCGTAAATATTACGAATGGCACGCCCTTTTTGTCTACTTTTTATTTACTGTCACAGATTATAAAACGGTTAGTCATAGAATATAGGATGTCTCAAAACCAACTAAATATTTATTTATGTCTAACATAATAATAAAACATAGTTAATTATACAACGTATATGTTAATACCAACGTGTTGGTCATGTTCTTATTATTAATCTTCATTACTAAATGCCGTGTCTGTGTTAAAAAGCCCGATACGTCGACTTGCTGCCTCTACACCCCTATCCTCAGGTTGTGTGGCATTAGGAATGTTGAAACCCATAATTGTCTTCATCCTCAATCATTCCTCCCTACCATTACCAGCTAAGCACCTATTTGTAAATGAGAGTTCGTCGAGAATGGACTATGCTCTTTTTGCTTTTGGATTAGCTCTTTTTGCAGTCCATGGCATTCGCAACATTCTCCTCCAACGCCACATCTCGAATGCCTCTATCTTTTTGAATCCGTTGCACTAATTGACCAGGACTCTGATCCGTACAAAAATATGGAAAATATCTAAGTCTGGTAATAGTCCCTGTTATTAATACAAGTTCATCACTATAATAATAAATAATGAAAACATAATCTGTACATACATATAAAACACTAAAATGAAATTGGTAAGTCGTTATGCCAGAGTAAAGGTACCATTTCATCTCTGAATCGTGATACTTCTAAGTTGAGCGCTGGTACTTTGTACCGAAGTATCGGCATATCAATTTAGTACTCCGCGATTGTTAGTTGCAAAAACATTGCCAGCTCTAAATTTCATAAAATAAATAGAAACTAAGTGACATTTTGTTTTGACTGATAAGCGTTATCAGTGCAATGATAAACGACAATTGTATTTAATAGCCGTTATAAAATTATATATTTAGCTCGTACGGATAAGATCATAAAGAAATCGGCCTTAGACCTAAAAACACGATGTGTTAGGCCAAGAAGGCTTATCACCTACTTGGCTACAGTATTCTAAAAGTTTTCTACTACTATATAGTTTTCAAAAAACATATAATACTACCGTTGGCCTGAAATGCTTTGGCTCACATTAGGCTGTGACTAACGTGGACAAGGGACATCCTCCAATTCTCCATATCCAGCAGGACCATACTCCTCCCGCCTAGGCTGGCACACCAATACCCTCCACCGAAACCACTAAAATAGGTGTCCATGAGCTGCTATGACTGCCCTTTTTAGACGTACTGTAAGGATCCTTCTAGTCCCCTACCCATTAAAAAAATAACTGAAAATTTATGTTTATGTACTAATTAAAGCTTTATTCACAGCGTTATGTCCTTAGGTATACTGTAGGGTGCTACTGTAGAGGTTCAATCCATATTTGTGCTGGAGAAGCGGGCTGTTCGGGGATTTGTTGTGTTATCTCCCGGGAGGCGGTTTAGGGAATTAAAAATTGTTATATTATCTGGTCAATATATTCTTGAAGTTGTTGTATGTACAAAAAAATATACGATTTTAAAACAAATGCTGACTTTCACCAGTTTAATACTCGAAACAGAACAAATCTAAGCCTACAACCAACCTGGCTCCAGAAAATAAACCTGGAAATGGAAATTGTATTTGTTTTTTCAACAATTATCACTGAATACAAAACTCTCGTTTAATTTAAATTAATCAATAAAGCTTTTTTAAAAATTTGACGAATATTCAAATCATCATAATCCTTGGGTTTGATTCGCTCCAGTTCAAACAATTTGTATGACTCAAAAAAAGAGTGGCGAAGAGTTTCATGCCAGTTCTTCTTGCCTGCTCTACGCCCTTGACATGCAAACTGGTAGTAAATGTAAATTTAGAATTAATTTAACATCTTTTCTGTTAACTTTCATAAGTATACTTCGTTACCAATATGAATAAAGTTATTTTGAGTATGAGTAATAAAATTATATACAATTAATTACGCCATTATAAAGGAGCTAATTAATTTACGGATCAACAAAGGAACGCGTATTTAATTAACTAAGTTAAGATAAAGTTAATTAACTTCCGAAGATTCTATTTAATTACGATAAGCCTGATACAACGAGGGTAAATAATTAAGAGTTAAGTGAAAACAAAACATTATTTTAATAGATACGATATTTAGATAAAAATGCGCGATAAACATGAGCCATGACATACCCTCACGTATAGACCCTGACGCACCATCACACAACACCATCTGTACGATTTGGTACAGATACCGGCAAACTTCTTGAGCATTAAACAAGGGAGTGGGGGAAAGTTTGCACATCGTGCACATACGAGCAAAAAAAGTGTCCATTTTATTAAACTGTGGAATTTTTACCTAGATAACTTTTAAATATAATAGTAAAATTAATATAAATAGTTAGTTTAAATTTTTGTATATGTTAGTGTATTACAGATATTATTGTGAGTTGTTAAATATAATTTTTACTACCTTGTACTCGTATGACTTATTGTCCCTACCACCTAATGGCTTCGAATCTCTTCGTTGATTCGAAGAGATTCGAACCCATTAATAACAAAAATATATAATAATGATAACAATGATAGTAATAATAATATTACAATTAATGAAATTCTGTAATAATCTTAGTAGTAATAAGGTAAAATGAAATAATTGTATTATTTGTATTCATGTCTATGATAATAAAAGCCTTTTTTTAAACTTTATCTCATTTAACTTTTTTTAACCAATTTTTATATATATAGTAGATCATATTTTGAAAAATAAGGTAAGGTAAGAAGTCTCACTTCTTACGTGTGTACACTAGTACACACACACATTTTATTATATACTTTTATATAGTTCCAAGACTTCTTTATTTACACTGTTAATTTTACTGTTATTATTTATTATTTCTTCTACTATTATTATTAGATAATTTTTCATTTTTTGCGTCTGAGGCACAATCTGTTGTGGTCTCTGGAAGAATCAACAGCGCTGTGGAACACGTCTGCACCACAGCATAATGCTGTGCCAGGGCCAGTAACAACCACAACACACACACATTACACGCCTAAAATAACGTGCCATTCATTATAAATTTTTAAGTCGTTTAAGGAATGTAATATGTAATATATAAATTCAAAAAATCACAATAATGAAAAACGTGTTAAATCCGAAAAAAGTTACTTTTGCTATACAAAAGTTGTCAGGCGTTTATTTTTACTGCATTGATGTATTATTATGGCTTATAAAATACAATATTAAAACATAGTTATTATTATACTACATCAAACGAATACTTGCTTTGTTTTATCAACTCCGTCTCTGAAGTTTAATTATTTATATTATGCACTTATTCTTTATTTGTGTAAAGCGTTGTTTAGAAAATGAAAAATGTAACCACGTAATGTAGAAAGTTGCCAATACTTTAATTGTTTTTTCGAAGTAATCTCCGTTCCTCTCTACGCATCGTCGCATTCGATGGAAACACTGAGAAAAGCAGTGATCCCATGCTTCCTTAGGGTCTCTTCTATGGCATTTTCTTCCGGTTTCACCGCATCTTCAGGGCTCGCGAATACCTTGAATTTTATATTTAGTTATTGGGTATAAATGAAAGTCACACGGCACCAGGTCAGGACTGTATGGCGGATGTCTTATTATCTCGACACCTGCCATACTCAAATATTCACCAGATCATGCGAAGTTGTTTCTGGTCGTCGGTTAAAGTATGGGCAACCCATATGGTAAAAAGCTTCCTGACACCTATATGTTGGTGTAATGATTTTTAAACATGACTCATACCGATGCCTAGACTTGCCCGTATCTAATGATAGATCACTCTCTTATTTTCCTCTATCATGCATCGCACAGCACTGATGTTATCTTCAGTAGTCGTTGTTCAAGGAAATCCCTCACGCGGATCATCACTCATTGCTACGTCCACTCGTTAAACCAATTGTAAATAGTGGCCCATCTCGTGATTCATTAATAAATTCTAATCGCAGCCTATCATAGCTTTGTTGTTACGTAAGCCCACAACGAAAGTCATAAAAAATCATTGACCGAAAATATTCTCGCGTTAGGTTCATTTTCACGTGTACTTCAGTTTAAGATTTGCCGCCAAATCACAAAAACAAATGTCAAATGAATCCAATATACTTCCAAAGAGTTCTAAAATTGAAATTAAAAAAAATGTTTTCATTAGCAATGTTTCTATCCGGCCAGCTAAACAGTTTCAGTGTTACCAACGTATACCCCACCATCGCTAAGACCAATATAACAGATAAGAGATATTAGGTATAGACGCCAAGAAATCAAGTGAATTTATTCTGAGTTTTTTTTTTAGTTTTTTTTAAATAACTTTGTTCATAACGGTAAACAAGTACACTTATGAACATCACAAAAGAAGTCAAATTAATGGTTGTCTCCGCCTTAACATAAGACAGTCTTTAGTTTCAATATAACAGACAACATTCTTTTCTATTTAAAACAGTAATAGTGTTTATTGCCAGTTCTTCTCTTCACTGATTTGAGAATATGACGCGGAATTGGTGAATGTTATTACTTAAATGTTGTTAGCCCTTCATAAAAAATATTCCTTTTTGTGTTTCATCTTTACAATACTTATTCAATTCAACTTTTTTACTTACTTAGTTCGCTGGTGTATGCCTTGGCCTCCGTGAAACTAGAGAACGCTGCAGCACTTGGAGCTTGCATAGATCCTTCTCCAGTTTTTATGTTACAGGAGGCAAACGGGCAGGGGGCTCATCTGATGTTAAGTGATACCGCCCATGGTCGATTTGATTCGGAAGTAATTCAGTAGGCAGCTGTTTCCACTTAGTGTACGGCAGAAACTCCGTTGGGTACGGTGATCACTTAACATCAGGTGAGCTTAATTTGCTCCACGTTAAATGAAAAATATATATTTATTTGTTTAAATATATACAACATCTAAAATACATTAACACGGACGTATAAAAACACTCAAATGCTGTTAAGAAAACATATTACGAATGCATTGGAATAAAATAAATTCACGAATTTATTTCATAGTATCCAGAAAACATTGTTTTATTATAAACGGATTAAACCAATTAGTAAAGCAAAAAACATACAGTTTTATATACGTTGTCTCTGCATAAGGACTCAATTTTACATTACGATCTAACTTAAGACTAATATGTAATTTAAATCTAACCTAATTTAATATATGTGTGTGTAGAAGTTACTTACTTACTTCTTTGGCGTAACAAGATAAAAATCTTTTCACAAATTATATTCTACGTTTGTAGAAAAAACGACACTAACACTATATACACAATACCAAGTGGGAATTAAGGAGTGGACAATTTTTATTTTAAAATGTTGACTTGCGCCAACAGAATTATAACTTCAAAAAAGGATATTTAACATTAGTGTCAAAGACTACATACACTCTCTATTAAGGGGAATACGCTCTAGTCTTGCGGACTTTCCAGTTACCACTGTTTAGCACTTAAGACTAGAATATAATAGAGAATATAAAAGATGTTCTGATGTTATGTGTATTACCCTAGTTCATATGTTACATTATGTCCAAAGGTCGATGGGCTATGGGGTATTCGGCTTGTGGGTGTGTCAGCTACTTACAGTCTACATGTGTTTGTCCTAGAGAGATCTGTATAAGTCGTGAAGTGTGTGCTGTGAGCTTGTTAGTGTGTAGATACAGAATAAATTTATATAAGTCCATAATGTTGTTCTATATTGCCTATTTACAGCTAATTATAATTTATGGGGACGTGGAGCGGTCGTTCGCTGGCTGAGTAGCCGACTACTGTCTTTTGATACATAATCGATTACACCTAGAGGTAGGCTTCACCAGTGGTTTCTAGATCCTCGATGTGAATCTCGCGGAGTCGACGCAGCATATCCTCGTTAAGGTCTTGTGCACGGAGATGCCATGGATCCCAATCTAGCATATCCCAGAGTATCGAGGTTTCTAGTCGTCTTGTGATTTGTCCGGTGGTTTTGAGAGGCATCGTTCTCGACCTCCATCCTCATGGACCTCGACGTCCATCGTTCCATAACTGAGGGTTATATAAGTTTTTCCGCGCACCACCACTGCGTGGAACGAGCTGCCCACTGCAGTATTTCCGAAATAATTCGACTTAGGGTCCTTCAAGATAACAGCGTACCAATTCTTAAATGCTGGCAATGCACTTACGAGCCCTGTGGCAACGAGAGAGTCCTTGGGCGGCCGTATTACTTGAGTTGATACTCCTGCCCGTTTGGCCCGTGTTCCATCAAAAAGCATCATTACTCTGTAATGTCTAATTGTGTCAGTGCCAGTTCTTTTCGTCCCTACTTTGAAAACTGGTAGTAAATCTATATGTAGAACGTTTTGGATGTATATACAAATATAAGCTATTTATTTATCGAGTGAGTTCTGTCACCTTCAGGTTACATCTGGTTTATTGATTATTTTTATTAATAGTATCAGATTCCAGTTAAATGGTCGGCCTTGTGTTAGATTAGCAAATGAAACGGCTGGAGACACCTTGATAGAAAACTTTGTTCCATACAAATATTGGTTAGATAACATTTATTGGTATGAGTAATAGTTGTGTTAGTGTAAGTTGTAAAAACTTTAGGTTTTTTAGTGTAGTATTTTGTGGCCCCTTTTAGGTAAAAGCCTTCTACATACTTTTCCATTTCACTTTTTTTACTCAATGCATTCTTCAGATCGAATTGTCATGTTTTAATTATTGTGACGTGATTTAAGTATGGTGGCCGCTATTGTATGGAGATGTTTAAATAAAACTCTTTGTTTGAAGCTTGGTAACAACTGACTTTAATGGTTTTAAATATGAGTTCACAACTAACACAGAATTAGGGGTAGAGGGGTTGCGACGCTAACAAATACAAATTGGCTTATGTAAGGGTTGATAAATCTAAATTACACTTATGTTGGACATTATCGGTAACGAGAATGTTAAAATGCAATTTGTAAGTGTGGTAAAAACTAAAGGGATATTGGCTTGCAAGTGTTATGATTGTTTACATTCATACATACATTAATTATTAACTAATATATATTGTATCTTAACTAAAGTTAGGTTACATAACTCGTGTCGCGCCTTTTTGAAGTGAAACGTGTTTATCGGCGTTGGAAAAAAGTTAACCGTCACATTTTTCGGTTACGGGCCATCTTTTTCTTGTCCCTACCACAGTTGATTCGAAGAGATTCGAAGCCATTAATAACAAAAATATATAATAACAATGATTACTATCACAATTAATGAAATTCTATAATCTTAGTAGTAAAAAGGTGAAATGAAATTAACTTTATTTAATTTAACTTTATTCCTGTAAAGTTGCAGATCATTTTTCGAAAAATAAGTTTCACACGCACACATTTTTTTTAAATTCTTGTCCTGTCCTTCGTTTTTCGTATGTAATGGAGGGGCTGGTGATACGTTTCCCCACCGTCACCAGCGAATTGGGGAGTATTTTTTTCACGTGGTAATTGTTATTGTTTTATTTTCTTTGTTTTCCATGCTGTGTTTTATTTTCTTTTGTAGTTGCTAGCGCCTCTTAATGCAAAATACGAAACCAAACAAAAAATACTCAAAAAGGAAACATTAGAACTCATTTCAAAGCGCCGGGAACTAACCTTTACAAAAAATAAAACTGAACTGAACACATGGAAACTTACAAAGCAATCAGAGAAAACTAAGCCACGTTCAGAAGGAAAGTAATCGTCGAAAACCTGGAAAATTCCAGAATCAATTTATTTATAAGAAAAATAAATGCGATAGTGTCCAGAAAAATTAACACATAATATACACATTATCGCTACTGAATTCACTCTGCGAACATACAATCGTGTCGGTACTGAGTACTACTGAATGTTGCCTCCGGAACTCGGAGAGAGCATTCAGTAGGCCCAATGTTTTAACGAGGATCTATGCAACAGACTGGTTTTGGCCCCTGGTATATATATAACCTAGACCTTCGCCGTCGCTCATATCCCCTAGGCACAAAGAAACCCAGTTATTGGAGCACACTATCTCCCGCCAGACTTTCAGTAAATTGTAGGCCAAATGTAACTCCCGTTGGGTTTCCAATTACTTTTTGATCCCTAAGACAAATAATAATGGGTACGAATAAAGGGTTAAATAGTAGGGATAGATACCATACAGTCTGATATAAAGTCTGAAAACGTATTGTGCCTCCACCATAAGGCAGTATTTAGTTTCAGAGCTCAACCAGACGAATTACACTCTAACATACTTCTAACCAAAGCGTTGTACCAGCTTGAGATAGCTTTAATATTAATTGTTGCCCTTTGAAGCACAACAAATTGTTATTATATTTTATTAAATAAGTTGGAATTGGCTGCAAGAGTTATGCAGCCTTAAGCAGAAAATTTATTACAGAAAATAGGTTAAGACGTGTCTTAAACACATTCCTTACTAGTCCTTATTTCATTAAAATATTACCTGAATACCAGAAACTTATTCTTAAGTCTTTATGGTTCATGCAATACTTTCTAATAAGATTAAGACTAGTTTTTTTTATTTTCATTTCCTATTGCTGTCCTTGTGTGTATTGTGATGACAGCAATATGACGAGGAGATGCTCATATTTGACCATGCCTCCTGCTGATAGAGGACAACTGTTTGTTTTTAATTTATTTTATTATTATTAATTACTTAAGATGTCATGTGGAACATGGTGTAATGGTTGCAGCTCCTAACTAACATTGTGTAAAACAAAAACTTGGCGAATAAAAAGAGTGGAGGAGAGTTGCCAGTTCTCTTTCATTCTGCGCCCTTGATGTGAGAACTGGCAGTAAATGTAAAATTAGAAGCAATTCATATACATTTCTGTTTTTAACGTTCATAAATGTACATTGTGTTACCTACATGAATAAAAAAATAAAATATTTGGACATCATTCATCCAACTTGGATTTTGTTCCCTTTGGAGGAGAAACTCTTGGGCAGTTACAGTACACAGTTAAGTTGGCGCCTGGTAGATAATGACCGCAGAGCTGGTCTTCTCAACGAATAAGTATCGCTATACAGCGAGGAAATGCTGCAAGCGTTAAAGGTACTGCCACTGTTACCAAAGTTTTAAAATATGTTTTAATTTTTTATTTATTTATTTTCAATTGTTTTTATTATTATGATGTAGATTAAGAATATTGTAAATACTATATATTTATGTTGGAAATAAAAATATGACGTATATGAATATGACTTCAGACGTCAAAAGACAGGTTTAATTTTGAATTATTTATGTATTCACAAAAATACATACACTATCCGTACTTAGTATTTAGCCAATACGATAATGTTGAAATTAAAAAAAAATGTGTGCGTACACACGTAAGATTCTTCTTCTTCTGCTTCTTTATGACCCTTTTTTTCGAAAAATGATCTACTATATGCAAGTTTACAGTAATTGGTTAAATAAAATAAAATTAGACATAGACATAGAAATTCGAAAAAAGACAAAGAAAAGTTTAACAAAAGCCTTTCATTATCATAGGACATGAATACAAATAATACAATTATTTCATTTTACCTTATTACTACTAAGATTATTACAGAATTTCATTAATTGTAATAGAATGATTACTAGCACTGTTATCGTTATTATATGTTTATTGTTATTAATGGCTTCGAATCTCTTCGAATCAACCGTGGTAGGGACAAGAAAAGATGGTGCGTAACGGAAAAATGTGACGCGTAACGGAATAATGCGACGCATAAGCGAAAAATGTGACAGTATTTTTTTTTTGCAACGCCGATAAAAAAGTTTCACTTCAATTAAATAAATTAATGTAGCCTTTAAATTAATGTAGCCTTTAAATTAATTTAGCCTTTAAATTAATGTAGCCTTTAAATTAATGTAGCCTTTATTTGCAATCTTGTTACGTTTTATATTATTTCACTTAGTTTCTATTAGACAGCGGTTTCTTAAACGTCTTTCTAGTCAGCATAACCATATAGCAAAAATAAAATATACAATATTAAATATATAAGATACTCAATATCTAGCGATGTATCTCTACTCAATATCTGTGAACTCAGTCTGCTAAGATATAGACTTCGACAGTGGATGGACAGCATTGGTACAGCCACAGCCTTTTTCTACTATGTTCTAAGATGTAAGAAGAAGCACGAGTCGTTGAAGAACATTTGGGTTGCTCAGCCCTCGAAAGACTTTAAGCAGATAGGCCAACTATAAGTCTCTTTGTTTCTATTTACCATCCCCAAGACAAATAATGGGTTCATTAAGGGATCATTAATATTCTTTTGTGAATCTGGATGATCCACACAACTTCCAAATAGCATAACCTTATTTAGAATATCTTCTAGTAATTCAAAAGCATGCCTTTTAGAGTCGATTTTTTTGTTAAACTTTATTTCAATAAAATGCAACCGTCACGCGAGGTGCATACATCACATAGGCGCTTATTAAAGTAATTTACAGAAGCCTTTGATCAAGATAAGGTAGCATGTTCAGTAATAATAAATCTAGCGAGGTTTTTCCGATGACTAACTGACCGTAGTTTTATTTTTCATTCGCCTGAACGACATCTATGTAGATATACGCAATTTGTCACGTCTAAAAGATAATGTAGTATCTATGGTTACATAGGGTTAGGTGTCAAAAGTAATAACTTCAAAATTTTGGAGGTACAATGTACAGTTTCTTTTTTTTATATTATGGCAAAACAATAGGCTATTTGAAATGATTTAAAAACTATTTCATATTCAATGGTGACTATAGAACCTACACAAATTGTTATTTTTAATTATGGTTTCAAAAACAAACAATTCGTAATTTTAAAAACCGGCCAACAGATGGGAAGCCATCTTGCATATATCATGATTGAACTCGTTAAATGTCATGTTTTAGTAATTGTCATTTAGACATATTAGATCTAACAATAACATATTATAATGAAAGCCAATTTTCGTCCCCACATGGAGACATGTTCTCACCTCTGGGTGGGAGCTCCCCAGTACCAGCTACTTCCACTTGACCGTATTCAACGAGTGGAGAGATATGGGGCCACTCTGCATCTTCTACCGTATTTACCATGGAGTGCAGGATTTCGTATTTAATACCTGAAGCTGAGTTTCATCATCGGACGTCGAGGCAGGATACGAAATTCCACCCGTATCACCTTGACGTCCGTAGTTCCACAACTGAGCGTTTTTTGCCGCGCACCACCACTATGTAGAACCTGTAGAAGCTGGCCACTGAAAGTTTTTCGAATTAATTAATTAATTTATATATATACATTCTAAAACAATGTGTATGTCTAAAAAATGCAAGAAAATATGACTTCTCCAATTTAACACACGAACACATCATTACATTAGAACATAAGCAAAATATCAAAGGAAAAAATATCACAAAATAAATCAAAATAAAAAATGATAATAATAACTAAAAATTAACAATAAACTAAAACTTAGAGATAAAAAAATAACAATAACAGTAATAAACAAACAAAATGAAAACTTAATACACATTAAGAGCCTACAAAACAAGGTTACGGTAAGTTGGTAGACTGTTGTAAAACGCATCAATATTTTTAATTCGTCTTCTCCTTCGAGGAAAAAATAGGGATTATTTAAAAAAATCAGTCGAGCCAATTCGGAACAGTTTAATTTCCTTTTTGAAGCCATGTTTTACACATTTCACTGGTGCTATCAGAAATATCCTGAGCCCGAAGGTGAGGTACTTAAGATGGCTCAGCCTTTTATAGGTTGCGATTAGTACTACTTAATGAAGCCCCTTCTCATGCCACTATTTACAATTGGTTTAACGAGTTTAAGCGTGGACGTAGCAATCTCAATGATGATCCGCGTGAGGGACGTCCTTTAACAGCGAATACTGAAGATAACATCAGTGCTGTGCGACGCATGATGATATATTACACGAACGTTTAGGTGCCTTTGTACAGGATGGATTCCCCGTACTTTAACCGACGACCAGAAACACCTTCGCATGGACTGGTGTCGCCAAATGTTAGGTAAGTTTAACAGCGGTGACTCAACGCTGTATTTGACATCGTCACAGGTCGTCACACGAAACTAAGGTAAAGAATGGAAGAAGTCAAAAAAATTATTGCCTCATTCTTTGATCGTAAAGGTCATTTCGCGACAGTTGTGCTAGAAGTTGGAAGAACAGTTACTGGAGACTGGTATGTCAATCGATGTTTGCCTGTTGTTTGAATTGTTGAATATTTGACTATGGCAGGTGTCGAAATGATAAGTCATCCGCCATATAGTCCTGACCTGGCGCCCTGCGACTTTCATTTATTCCCCTCGAGGAATCCCTCTAAAATTTGAGCCCTGAAGATGCGGTTAAAGCGTACGGAAAGGCCATAGAAGACCCCTAAGGAAGAATGGGCCCACTGCTTTTCTCAGTGTTTCCATCGAATGCGACGATGTGTAGAGAGGAACGGAGATAACTTCGAAAAACAATAAAAGTAAGCCGTTTTTAATTTTCTAAACATTTTCAGTGTTACCTAGGTATGTTCGCAGAATGAGTTCATATTATGTATTTAATATTATATATTTGTCGACATTATCGTAAGGATAATACATGTATTTCCGTAAATAAATACATGTTAAAATATTAAACGTAATTAAATGTACATTTCCTTCACACTCACCTCACTCAACTGTGAACTCTCAAACGCGAAGTGTTTCAAGCTGTTTAAGCAAAGGTGCTCCTAATATGTGATTACAGTTCCGTGTCGCGCTAACGAGCTTTAAGTTGCAATGTCACCTGCCATGGCTTCCACGGAAATATATACTCGTAGCTATACCACACTATTAAGATATACATATTCTGTTTATCGTAAGCTATTAACAAATAACATCTATCTTTATTTAATTCTTTATTAGTATGATCTTAGTTATATTATTTAATTACCGTATAATATTAGGTCCTTGACATATGAAATTGGCGTATTTCGTACTTGCCACTTTAATCACGATGTTCTCCTCTTTGGTAAGGAATTCCAAATTCAAATTTGTACAGCTATTTACTCATGTATTCGTGCTTCGATGACCGTCATTCATTTGTTTTTTTCTGTTTGCGTCACTCATTTTACAAAATGGAAAACTTAAAGTATCGCATTATTTACGAGTACGAGTTCCGCCGTGGCACTAGTGCTGCGGAAACGACTCGAAGGGTGAATGATGTGTATGGCGGTCATGTTGCAAAAGAAAGTTCGTTTTAGGTTCCAACGTTTTCGTTCTGGAAATTTCGACCTGCAGAACAAGCCCCGTGGACGGCCTGAGACCCAAGTTGATAATGAAGTATTGAAGGCTATTGTGGAAGCGGATCCATCGCAAACCATCTCCGAGTTAGCTGCAGGCTGCGTTGTTAGTGATAAAACTGTTTTAATTCACTTGAAACAAATTGAGAAGATTAAAAAGCTTGAAAGGTGGGTACCTCACGAATTGACTGAAGCAAACCGGCAAACGCGCGTCGACTGCTGCGTTACATTACTGAACCGGCACAATAATTAAGATATTTTAAACCGAATCATTACCTGTGATGAAAAATGGATTCTTTACGATAATCGGAAGCGCTCAGTGCAATGGTTGGATCCTGGCCAGCCAGCCAAATCCTGCCCCAAGCGAAAATTAACCCCAAAAAAGTTACTTGTAAGCGTTTGGTGGACTAGTGCCGGTATTGTTCATTGCAGTTTTCTCAAATCTGGCCAGACTATTACGGCTGATGTCTATTGTCAGCAATTGCAAAACATGATGGAAAAGCTAGCGGCTAAACAACCTAGACTGGTCAATTGCTCCACGCCACTGCTACTTCACGACAACGCTAGACTACACACTGCACAACAGACGGCTACCAAATTAGAAGAGCTTCAATTGGAATGTCTAAGACATCCTCCGTACTCCCCGGACCTTGCTCCAACAGATTACCATTTTTTTCGAAATTTGGACAATTTCTTGCTAGGCAAAAAATTTAACTATGATGGGGCAGTCCAAATCGCCTTCACAGATTTTATTGATTCCCGTCCGACTGTTTTTTTTAGTAAAGGGATCAATGAACTACCTATGAGATGGCAAAAGTGCATAGAAAACAATGGTTCATACTTTGATTAATTAAATATATTATATTTAAAAATATTCGACTTTTTGTTCCTCCCATACAAAACGCCAATTTCATATGTAAGGACCTAATATTAGCGCGTTTAAGCAATTCAAAAGGGCATTAAAGCTACATATCAGAATGAGTCTGGTAGACTGAAGTTGGGACGGCTGATGGCGAGGTGTATCTCGTTCGTATATACATATTAAGTTTCTCATGTAAATAATATTTTTTTGTAAGGTTCTTTAAATATGATATCTATAAGTCTTTACTTATAAATCGAGCGTTATATTGAGTTTACGCTGTATATCTATATAACGCTACTCGATGTAACGACGAATTCCCTCGAAATCAATTGGCTTTGGTTGGTTTAGCTTATCTTCTATACAATGATACACTCAAGCATTACACCCAATCTCAATAACGACAATAATTGAGTACTAAAGTACTTTTTAAGTTGCTAAAATTTGTAGAAACTGCGCAGCTGTGTACGTTCTTTTGTCTCTTTTTTATCCTAGCCCGCAATAAACACGACTCTTGGCATCATGCATACGTTCTTTTGTTTACAAATTGGGATTGCTTGCACGTGTAGACTGTTGTTGACCATGACTAATAAGTAGGTGTAATGGATTATCTATACGTTTGTCTTCTCTCTATTCAACGACAACTGTCTATAACGCCATAAAATGCACGCTCCCTTCAGTGTCGTTCCCTCCCTTCAGAGAACACAAAACGTGGTGGCAAAAGAAATCCGGTAGACCGAGGCTGCTTCGTTGTCAAGGACCTCGAAACAATAGGGGTTCGACGTTGGACGCAAGAAGCACAAAATAGATTACGGTGGGGAATACTGGATAAGGCTAAAGTCCACATGGGGCTGTATAGCCATTGGTGGTGATGATGATTCAAATACAAGATAAGAATGAAAATCCTCCTATTCGCCATGTTTTTTGGTTTACAAGATTGTAAGTGTACCTTACGAGTCAGTGACACCTAACCACCACACTCTGGTATAACACAAATCAAGAAATAAACATATCCAATTTACTTGCAAATTTTGTGAGCAATACGTAAGTGGGTGGGAGTGGGCGATCCAGAAATATCTATAATCTGATATTATCATGAGATATGTTAATACTTTAGAACAGCACCCAGAGAGGTACTCTATAACTGATGCTTATCACAAATTGCTGGAATTGGTTTTGGAAATTTTACACGTATCATCAGGAAGGCGGTCATTTTACACTGTTGAATTAGCTGAACCACTTAGACAAGGGTCCTTTAACTAGTATCTGACTGAGCAACAGTAGGTACCTACCCATAGGGGTTATAATGTAAGAATGTTTTGGGTTCTTTACTTTCAGGTGTAAGTGTATTATAACAGTTATAACGAAAATTATACTAAAAATGTCTTAAATTATTAACTGAATTCAAAACTGACTAAAAGATATTAAAATAAAACAATGTCGCTACAACCTTTTTAGGACTGGACCTCAGATTTCTGTATGTGTTTCATGATCGTTTGTTAATCTAATAGGCAAGTACGTGATAATCCTTCTGTGCCTGACACGCGCCGTAAACTTTCTGGTTCTAAAAGATTTACTCACGTTGTTTTATCTTCAGCGTCCAACTGTTAAAAAAGGCATATAGAAAGAAAAGCCCTAGTACAGCCATTATGATAAATGAATAAAAAATCAATGGCGCTACAACCTTTTTAGGTCTGGGCCTCAGATTTCTGTATGTGTTTCATGATCGTTTGTTAATCTAATAGGCAAGCACGTGATAATCCTTCTGTGCTTGAAACAAGGCGTCGACTGTTTGCTGTAAGGCAAGCCGGATTCTTCACGATGTTTTCCTTCATCATTCGAGCGAATGTTAAAGGGATAAAATAACAATATTCTTTATCGGCATTGGAAAAAAATACCGTCAAATTTTTCCGTTACGCGCAATCTTTTTCTTGTCCCTACCACGGTTGATACGAAGAGATTCGAAGCCATTAATAACAAAAATATATAATAACAATAACAATGATAGTTATCATTCTACTACAATTAATGAAATTCTGTAATAATCTGTAGTATTAATAAGGTAAAATGAAATAATTGTATTATTTGTATTCATGTCGATGATAATAAAAGCCTTTTGTTAAACTTTATCTAATTTAACTTTATTTAACCAATTTCTGTAAAGTTGCATATAGTAGATCATTATTCGAAAAATAAGGTCATAAAGAAGTTTTACTTCTTACGTGTGTACACTAGTACACGCACACATTTTTTATATTTATTATTTCTTAAGCAATATGCTTAAAAATACACGATGTTTATGCAAATTTTACACACATTGTACTGTATTTAATGCAACGAAGTGTACATAAGTAAATAGCCCATCAAAGTGTTTTATTAGTAGTAACTCTAGGATTACAAAGCAAGGAAATGTAAGCAAGGTCAGTATGGATATTACAGTTAAATATTTTATACAAGAAAAGCATAAAACCACGAAGGATAAAATAAAAATACGGCTCAAATATAAAAGTGTTTCACCCAACTTTGATTTTATTCCGTTTGGTGTAGGCACTCTTGGGTCTGCCTTGACGTGTGGTAGATCGGTGAAGCCAGAGCTGGTGCTTCCTCGACGAATAAGTATCGCAATACAGCGAGAAATTGCCAGCGTTAAAGGTACACTGCCACAGGGACCAAACTTTTTAAAATTAAGAATGTTCTGAACACATGAACAGTATATTTGTTTGTTGGAAATAAATTATCTTGTTATGTCTGTCTTCAGTAAGCCTCTGCGCCTGGGAGGCGGTAAGACCTGTAAATGCCGCTATTTGATCGGTCTATCGAGACCTCGAGACCGAGGTGATCGCTCTGGTATTCTCAACTCTGCCAGTCAGGATGAGTTTTTCTAAACTATCTGGGTATCTGCGTGTTGTCAAAAAACTCTGGATGCTTTGGTTATAGAGTGACGAAAGTCCATTAGTATCTAGTAGGCCATTATGAATTATAAAACTTTAATATTGTAATCATAAACATTGTTTCTGAAAGAAATATCAACACATTTACACATACCAGGGTTCCTGAATCTATCTATAGATATGATTCCTCTATCTGTAACCTGTTTCATGATTATCTAATAGGCAAGTAAATCAGCAAATTTGACACGCCGGGTCTAAGGCAAGCCGGTTTCCGCACGATGTTGGTCACAGTTCAAGCGAATGTTGTGCACAGCCGGGAATCGAACCTGCCCAAGCCCACACTGCTCCAATATAACATTAAAAGCCCAGATAACATTTTAGTACAAACTTATATGTAAGTGTATCGTTATTATTGAAGATGTGGATCGTTATATACCTTATGCGATGTCCAACTTTAACTTTAATGAGAAATGCCGTCCTATTTTCTTACAGCAAGTATATCTAAATTCTTGATTTTAATACAACCTCTGTTTATGACTTGAGGCTTCTTAATACCTGTAGCTGAGTTTCATCATCGGACGTCGAGGCAGGATACGAAATTCCACCCGTATCATGAGCGTTCCACAACTGAGCGTTTTTAAGGCATTTTTGCCGCGCACAACCACTATGTGGAACCAGCTGACCACTGAAGGTTTTCCGAACCAATTTGACTTTGGTTAGAAAAAGAGCGTACCAATTATTAAAAGGCCAGCAACGCACACTAGCCCACTGGCATTGGGTATCACTTAACATCAGGTGAGCCTCCTGCCCGTTTGCCCTCCGTTCTATATTAAAATAATAACTATTATAATTACATCAAGAATAATGCATCGCAAAATATGTTGCTGAACCAACGACCACAGGGTCGCACACTGAAGCCACTAGGCCAACACATATTTCTCTAATAAGGCGGTCTTTGCTCGGATTAAATTGTCACTACTGTCTGTCATCGTAACACTTAGCCGATTAAATCCTATTGGATTTTCAAAATTTACATATTATAATTTAAAATGCAAATAAGATATGTACTAAGTGGTAATACGTGGGTAACACTGAAAATGCTTAGAACTGGCCAGTTAGAAACATGACTAATATGTTCTTCTTTAATTTCAATTTTAGAAGTCTTTGGTAACCTATGTAGTATATTGCATTCATTTGTCATTTGTTTTTGTGATTTGGCGGGAAATCTAAAACTCTTGTTACACCTGAAAATAAACCTAACGCGAGAAAATTTTCCGTCTATGATTGTGAAAAAGATACAGTAATCTGAGGTCCAGACTTAAAAAAGGTTGTAGCGCCACTGGTTTTTTTAGTTATACACTTTCATAAGATTTTTTTCTTACTAGGCTCACGTGGCAGCGGTTGTGTGATAGCGATAAGGCCGTTGCGTCCTTAATGTTACCTGTTAACGAATTTTTAATATAACTCCCCGGCCTCGAAACACGATAACTGAAAACAAATACCGTACAGATTTTGAAGAGAAGCAAAGAAAGCAAGAAGAAAGAGCAAGAATACACTGTCAACAAAAACATATGAAAAACAAACCAGTCTCAGAAGACAGTTCTTGTGCCGTAAAAAGTTGTGAGATCCATGTATGGGACCTTTTGTCTTAAGTTATTACGTTATTAGCTAACCTAACAACATCTTATAGTGCCCGTATCAATATTAAAAATAATGTTTTAAATATATCGATTTGGAGAAATATTTACATTAGTTACTAGCTAAAATGTGTAAGAATAAATAGGCCAAAACGTACGGCTTTTGAGGGAACATTGACCCGAATTACACAAAGACTCAGGTGACAAGCCTCCTCGACCACTTCACGGCGTGTAATGAGAGAAATCTTTCCCCATCTTATCTACATGACAAAGATGTACGTCATCATTTCTATCATCATGATCTACCTGATCTACATATCATTTCTACTTCAGATTTTCTTCTTGTTGAAGCGCTTGAACTAGACCACTTACCTTGGGAATTTGGGACCTTAATTCCTTGCTAGACAACATTTACTAAAATTATTTTATAATCTTAGATATATAGATATTTTTAAAGGCAAAGCTTTTAAATGGAGAGTCAATAATTAAAAATAACTCGACTTATGAGAGTATTTAGACTATAAGTTTTGACATTAATTAAAAATAACTCAACTTATTATAATGACATTAAAATTAAATAAATCCGTAGCTCTATAACCTTTTTAGATCATGCCCTCAGATTTCTGAATCTGTTTCATGATCAATCTAACAGGCAAGTATGTGATCAGACCTGTGCTTGACACTAGTCGACTTATTGAGTCTAAGGCAAGTCGGTTTCCTCACGATGTCTTTCTACACAGTTCGAGCGAACGTCGTTAAAAAATGGTTAAATATGTACATAGACAAAAAGTCCATTGATGCACAGCCGGGATCGAACCTACGACTTCAGTGATAAGTACGCTTAAGTCACTAGGCCAACTGCTTGCTTACTGCTTAGTACATTATAGAACAAAATTATTTATTTAGATTTATTTTTGTTTATTTTATAATCAATAAGGATCACTATTATTAATTACAAATAATAAAACAATCCTAATCCCAAAAACCCTTACAATAGTTCAGTGGCGGATTTACAAAATTTCTAGGTAGAGGCTGTGAAGTGTGTGTAACAAAACATTCAGTTTGCAGCCTTCAAACAGTAGTAAGATGTATAAGTTGATAGAGGGAAGAGGACAGAAGGAAATACATTTTCATCAATTTCGCTCTTTTCACTTACAAAGTGTGAGCTGAGGGCGCTGAGTTGGATTACTGGCTGGAGCTTGCTGTTTTACTCTAGAATATGAATGTTTGCTATCCCAAATGTACAATGACAAATAAGAGGGGAAAGTCATCGGCAAAAATTGCCGCAGACTATCTGTAAAATATCAGAAAACGTCAAAATCAGCTTGATAATAGAAATCAAAATGAAAAAAATCGGCACAAAATTTGCCGTCCCAAAAATCTGTAATAATCTTGAATAATTTATAATCCTGCCTTTAAGGATCCTAGAAGTTCACAGCTGATTAAAGATTTAAGTTGACGCCTGATAGCTGATGTGACCTCACAGCTGTTGCTATATTAGTATTGATATTACATGTATAATACAGCGTGCAAATGCCAGCATTTCAGACACACAAGGAACACTTTTTAAATGTATTTTATTCTTCCATTTTTTTAATTATATTATTGTAAATATTGTTACGAGCTAGGGGATCGAATAGAAAACGCCGTAGATTTCTTCAAGGGTTTATTTCTTGATAAATGAGGAATTTATGGGCACAAATTAATCGTAGAAATGCACTTATAACACACAAAAACACTTACTAATTACTTAATTATGCACAATTCACACTACATTTGTGTGTTCGATCTTAATTTTTTTATATGTATTAGGAGGCTCACCTGCTGTTAAGCGATACCCAATATCCATGGACACTCAAACAGAAGGAAAAACTCAAATCGAAGCTGAAGTCGAATTGTTTCGGAATTATTTCAGCGGGCAACTGGTTCCACATAAGTGGCAAAAACTGCCTTTAATAATGCTCAAATTAAATGTAGACGATAAATGAAAAGTGTTTCCGGCATTTTGACCCGCATAAGTACCTCAGGGCGTCACAAGTGATTACACGAAACACAATGCAAGACAAAGACTAAGAAAATGGGAGTTCTAAAAGCTTTCAGACGATACGCAAATCTTTTGTAAAAGTTCAAACGCTTAAAAATGGTGCTATTCGCGTTAAAACACGCCATTTCATAATTAAAACTTTGACTTTTCTTATAAGTATTAAGAATATTCATAACGCATACCTGCATCATGAGCACACCCCACACAACACATAAATTGGGAATTACTTAGTTAAATGAATTTAATATTTTCTTTCCTTTCGTTAATATTCGAGCCTCTTTCTATGTATTCCAACTTTGGCAAAATATTTAGTATAATTATTTTTATTTAAAAAGTATACAAAAAAATATACATTTATTTATTGGACTTAGATGACAGTATGCATGGTTATATGTAGGACGTAGGATAAGAGAGAAAAATGGCCAAAGAAGGTAAAGGAGTATCCTAGTGATGGAAAGAGAAGTAATGGAGGATAGGTGAGGTGTTGGGAGGACGACATAAGCATATGGACGATGTTATAGCAAGAGAAAGATTAAATTGGCAACAATGGAGGTCGCCTTTGTCGAGAGACAGAGAGTAATGTTGTCCTAGTGGCATCAGCAAGCCACTCCTGTCCCATAGGTCGTAGGTTTGATCCACGGCTGTACACCAATTGACTTTCTTTCTATGTGCGCATTTAATATACGCCCGAACGGTGAAGAAAAACATCGCGAGGGAACCGGCTTGCGTTGACCCAAAAGTTCGATGCCGTGTGTTGTGTACACAGGAGGAATAGGTAGGATCACCAACTTGCCTATTAGATTTTGACAGCTACAGAAATATGAGGCCTAAAACAAAAAAGGTTGTATTTAATTTTTTTTTTAGTTGAAAGACAATCTGGTTAGTTGTGTGTAAAAATAATACAGCAATAAAGGCTTATATTATTATAATAAATTTATGTTCTTCTAAAAGAGTAGAAAATAATTATATAAAATGAAATGAATGGTTATATGAACCTATGGTCACAAGTAAATATAACTAAATATACCAACCCAATATTATATATTGATGTCAAAAAGTTTTTATAGAAAATATAAAAATTATTAATAAAGCTAGAAGTGACATTTAAACCCCTGAATAAGATCCCTTTGGAGTGTCTCTTCAAGTTCTTAAATAGTATTGCTTTCATTCCAAGGAATTATTTTGATAACAACGAACAATGCACGGATTCGCCGAGAATTTCGAGTAATTCGAGTCTTCAAATTAATTGTATGAAGGGTACTGCTAAATGATATCAACTTTTTTCTTTAAGATAAAAACTATAATCATTAAACAGATCATCAAAATTTATAAAGCCATACTATACAATTCATTTGGATCAAACGTCAATTTTACGAAGTTTATAACACCAACGAGTTTTCTTTATTTTTGGCCATTTATCTTGTCAATGACATTCAACTTTTGCTAATCTGTGACGTTAGTTTTCGCGCCATTCGTTCGTTTACACATTGCCAAGAAGAGTTTTATCCTTACCTTATCGATAATTTGGAGTATTTTGAGTTTTCAAATTAATTGTTTAAAGAGCATTATAAAACAGATAATCGAAATTATAGTATGCCTAAATTAAGATTGTTGTGTATTGAAAGAAAACACTTTTTAACCGGATTGAATTATTATCATAAACTTATAATTATTTACATAGTTTAAAATTTTAAATTTTCCGACGTTTCACGTTGGTCACGGTGACCACGCACGCTGTAAAGCAATATAATAATAATACATAGCTTCAATCCGGTTAAAAAGTTTTTTCTTTCAATGTGTAAAAGCTATGTTAACAAAAGACAATACTATTGTTGTGTATTGTTGATTTAATATTCTCAATTAATTAATTAGAACTAACCATTGCCTATAAAAACTGTATCCGCTTAGCGCCTGACGTTCCAATGTCAACAAGTATTCGTTATCTTTAGCAGAGGGAGTTCACAGTAGCGATATTGTCTTATGTATTGAATATTATATATTTTATTTTTAATTTCATAGAACTGTTGCCATAGTACTGAAATAGTGTATGTTTTTTTGTGTTTGAATAAGGGAGCGTTGCGCGCCGTATTGTTTCTGTATCCAATAGTAAAATGTTTCGTGGCCAACTCGTTTCGTGAACAACAGCGACTCTTTAAACCTAAAACTTACCATTATGTGGTGTAAAGTACGGGAAAGTGGAAAAGAATATTAACAATAACACGTAATTCAATCGCCGCCCCGCATCGTAACGTTTTACGAAAGGAAAAAAAATCGTTACGTAATACTTGAACGCTCCCTAAAGTCCTTCTTGGCGACTTCCTATAGCCATTCCCATTTTTGTATACAATACAGATGTGATGATGCCTTTGGAATTTGGACGTTACAGCGTCCAAAATTGAAGTTATAAGTGATACTATTTAATGTTATCTTTCCATCCCGCTTTTGTCTCTGGAGTTTGCCAACCTTTTGGTTATTCAATCTTAGCTCGTCCTGGTCCCACTCTTCAGGTCCGAATTGAGATTATATTTCACAAACGGAATATAATCTATTACGTTTAAATCCTTTTCACAGTATTAAACATTCTAGACACATATTAATGTGATTACAACTATTAATTCGTAATCGCTTTTAACAGTGCTTGCGCAAAGGCTGTATCATACTCAGACATTTATTTATTATAGCTATATATACAGTATATGTTACACGCTTCTTATAAAATTCATGACAAATATTGTAAACATACCAAAAAAAATATTACCAAAACAGCGGATTAGCTATTTTATAGGCACTTAACAATGCTTTTTTTAAAATTGACCAGCCCACTACAATATTAACCCTTTTTTTTGTATGAGGTGAAAATGCGCTTGCGCAGGCCCGCGCTAAGGATATCGAGCTTGACGCGGGGACTGTGGGGCTGGGTCTACACTCAAATCCATCTGCTATTCAGAGGGATAGCGAGACCCGACCCACTAAAAACACATCAGCCCTTCACACGCCCTTAAGATGGGCCCTCGGGGTTCGCTAGGCATTCTACCCAAGGACAATATTAACCCTGGATAAGTAGTGTTTATTCTGTTATATTCGCGTAGAGTTCGAATGAGAGGTGCCTGAAGTCACAGGTTGGTTTTAGCAGATTGAATTTAGAAAATTTTGACAATTAAACCTTGAGAATGAATAAGGGATGATAATATTTATGTTCTGTACGATAGTTCCTTAATTTTATAAGCGTGGCGTCAGAGTTACCGCCGAGAGTATAGCCAGCATGCACTCTCTTTAGCATTAGAAGCATAGCATTCAGGAGCCGGAAAGACTCAACACAAGTAAATATTCATAAAATAAATCAGCAGCGCAACCTTTACAGGTCTGGGCCTCAGATTTCTGTATCTGTTTCATGATCATTTGTCAACCTGATAGATTAGCCCGACACATTTCGACCTTTTGGTTCCAAGGCAAGATTGGAAACCGTTCCACGCGATGTTTTTCTCGAACGAGAGAATGCTATTTGCGCACCTAGAAAGTCTATTTGAGCAGAGCCGGGGATGGAACCTACGACCTCAGGTATGAAAATCGCACGCTGGAGACACTAGGCCAACACTGCCTGTAATTATAGCCAATATTTCATTGAACAATTGGGACAAGTGAGTATGTCTAAATTGTCTGGACAATTTACTGATCAAATGACCTACATGTGCTAACAAATTTTAATACAGAATCGTTAACGTTGTAAATTAAATTCTGTGTATTAAATAATAGTAAAGCTTTTTGAAGTGAAACTTCATTATCGGGGTTGTCAAAAAATTACCGTCACATTTTTTGGTTACGCGTCACATTTTTTCCGTTACGCCATCATTTTCCTGTCCCTACTACGCTTGATTCGAAGAGATTCGAAGCCATTAATAACAAAAATTCTGTAATAATCTTCTATCTTAGTAGTAATAAGGTAAAATGAAATAATTGTATTATTTATATTCATGTCTATGGTAATAAAAGCCTTTTGTTAAACTTTATCTAATTTAACTTTATTTAACCAATTTCTGTAAATCATTTTTCGAAAAATAAGCTCATAACGAAGTTTCACTTCTTACGTGTGTACACTAGTACATGCACACATTTTTTATATAACAGGAAGCAAATGGGCAGGCACCTTATGTTAAGGGATACCACCGCACATGAACACTTACATTGCCAGAAGGCTCGCAATTGCCTGCCTCTTAAGAACTGGTACGCTCTGAGTCGAATTCGAAAGTGGTTCGGATATACTTGTGGGCATGTACTTTAAATCCAAACTATAAAAATTAAAATCAGAATTAAAGGGTGTGAATTTTTTTAATATACACTTAGTCTACTTTATTGATTGTTACTGCAAACTAAAAATAACTTTATTCATAAAGGTATACAAATACACATTATGAAAGTTAACAGAAAAGACGTTAAATTGATTCTTAATTTACATTTACTACCAGTTCGCAAGTCAAGGGCGTAGAGCGGGCGAGAAGAACTGGCAAGGAACTCTCTGCCACTCTTTTTAATCGCCAAGTTTTGAGGCATACAAATTGTTTGACCTGGAGCAAATCGATCCCAAGGATTAGTATCATTAAAATAATCGTCAAATTTATACAAGGAAGTGGTTTGTCTTCTGGAGCCTGGTTGCTCGTACGCCTAGATTCATTCTCTTTCCATTAACAAGGCATCTAGAATATATTGACCAGATATTTAATTCGTAAACTACTGTGTTTACATAATAAATTGTATTGTATATCATTTTAGTTGGAGGTTTTTATAGACAGGCAGTGTTGGCCTAGTGGCTTCAGCATACTACTCTCATCTCTGGTCTTAGACCCCGTCACCGATTTTGTCACCGTCCATCAGCTCCTAACCTAAACTTGATTCAATAAATAAAAAGAAATCCATTAGGCGCCCTGACATATCAGCGATTGCGTCCAAGAAACTAATTTTTCGCTCCAACTATTATCGGTAAGAGGCTTTTTAAAAGGCTTCAGAATCGATTTAATGTAAGATTATTAAAATACGCCAGCGGCTTTTATATGCTCACGATCAAGATAAGGAACAGTTTTTTTTCAGTAATCACGGGTTCCTGAAGAATGTTTGATGCCTAAGGAGGTAAACTAGTCTATGGGACGCCCAAAAAGATGCACATACGTAGATCCAGTTTTCAATTATGTAAAGGAAACTGAAAATGTGATTATTTTGAATTACTTTTTCGCAGTCTTCATTATTATTCATGCCTGTCTTGAAAAGCCGTTACCAATACGTCGGCTTGCTGCCTCCACACCACTTTATCCTCAGCCTGTGTTCTGATGTTGAGACCCTTAATAGTCTTTATTTGGTCAAACCGTGCTATCACTCCCCCCTGACTATTCAGTTTATTATGTATGAATGATACACAATATTAGGTGAATATAATATGTGAACTCACTCTGCGAACATATAGTCGTGGGGATCTGTGCAACAGATTCCCTGTTGGCTCTTGGCCCAGATGGCTCTTTGTATCGCAAGCATTGGCTTTCGTCGTCGATCATATTATACCCTAGGCACAAAAAACCCGAGTTCTTTAACAACACTTAGGTGGGTCATACTATCATATTTGTCTATAACAGAAAGATTTGTGTTACATTCGGATCTAAAAGCCATCATTTTATATGTCTATTTAAAAAAATATTTTTTTACATAATATGTTAAATATATATATGTTTATTATGGAATATAGGATGCAGATATCACTTATTCCACAACATTAAATTTGTATCGTAGACATCCCTACTTATCGGCAAAGAAGACAGGGTGTAGAGAAAAAGCCGGAGTTAAAACTCTTATAAAAATATTTACACTTCTGGCAGTAATAATGAAACACAGTAGCAGTAGTCATGCTTTGGCTGGGACGAAACCCAGACTGAAGTGGCTTATGTACGCGATTCTGATTAGGAAATCATTCAGTTACTCATGTATAAGGCGTTGACCTAACCGAAGAGGCAGATTCGAGATGGGTTGGAAGCATTTGTTTAGCTATTCCAGGAATGGGATGATAAATTCTTCACCCAGCATGTAGGAAACTAACCTGGTGAAATTTAAACATTAAATAGTGTGATTACAGGTAGTATCAAAGTGAGAATAGGGTTTATTTCATTCATATATTTGCAAGGATACGATAAAAAGATGTTATGGAACAATCGAACGTTTGCATATACTGCCACATGGTGTGCAAATTTGTCTTTAAAGGAATTTTACATTATTCAGTCAATTCTTATATTATATGTAGTAATAAAATGTCACATTATTACGTTATCAATTTAATATTAATTGTAATGTTTCAAACAATCATTTATAGAATTGTTTAAGTAGATTTCTAAAAACTCTTCTGAAATTATCGACCTTGATTGTCATACAAAAGGTGGTTCGCCAATTCCAGATGAATTTTTGGCATAGCCAATTTCTCCCCATGTCTACTTCGACAGTCCATTGCCGTTGACTTAAAAATAATTATGTGTATGTGAACGAATAATATTTAAAACATAAATTTGAGCTTCTAATCAAATACCTTATTTACTTCGACTGAATTTCCCCAAACGAAATACTCCTCTTAACGTTCTAGCTAGATTAGTTAGCGAAAGCGAATTATGGGAAACTGAGACGAAGTAGAGATGATAAACGTATAAGTCCAAATTGACACAATAGTTTACTATACTATAAACAATAACCAATAGTTAATTATAATAATAATAATAATTTATTGCAAGAATATGGTACAAAAAGGTGGTACAATAGTAAGTTGGCATATTCTGCCACACACAATGGCGCGCAATTTTGTCTTTAAAGGAATTTTACATTTTAAATTATTAGTCATATTCAAATTGGTCAATTCTTATATTATTTATATCGTACACATCATATCATTCCTTATTAAATTTATATCAACTATGTCTCACGCAAATAATCATTTATTGACTAATACATTTTTTCCAAACTAATACACCGAGTTGATTTTTAAAGACTCTAGTCGGAAGATCTTTTAATTCTTTTGGTAAATTATTGTAAACCCTAATAGCCATACAAAAAGTGTTTTTCCTAAACAGTTCCAGATTGATTTTTGGCACAGCCAATTTCTCCCCATGTCCACTTATTACGTCGACTTATTATTAAAGTAGAACGGAAAGTAAAATGGGTGTTTGTAATTTTAACTATTCTCTCGTTTTTTCACAGAATAAACATAATTTGACAGAAACTTAACAAATAACGATTTTATTTGCAGAGCTAAACGAGCGTTAAGTAATGCGGCTCACTTTTTACTAAATAAAACCAAAAATTTTAATCAATTCCTTAAAAGTATTGACAGGTTTCATTAACAAACGTTATTTATTAGTCTGTGCGGGGAACTGGTCTGTTACGTTTGACAACTGTTGTGTCATTATAGTTAGACAGTTATACTAATATTATAAAGAGGAATGTTGTTTTAAAAATGTGAAACTATTCGACTGTTTAAAAAAAACTTTCACCATTACGTTATCTCTGATAACCATAGGCTGTATGTAGACAATTTAAAAAAAATATCATTCTGTTTGAAATTACTATAGTGTATCCCAAGGTATGAAAACTATTCAGATATACTACAGTTTTATGCAAGACATCAATATCCGTCCAAAAAAGTCCGCTTTTATATGTATATCATTTTCTTATTGCAATTATAAGTCTGTTTACATAGCTTTAGAATATATAACGTGCTACGTACAAATTAATACGGGTGGAATCGTAGAGCACAGCTTATATAGCATTTTTTAAAGAAATGTAATAAATAGCAAATAATTATGTTGAGTCACATAGCCGCCATGCCCGTTCCCTGTTTGCAGACTTCAAACATGCATTACCAAATCAGTCTCACAACATATAATTTATACAAAAGATATAGCCAAAGATGAAATACATCATAAATATGAAAACGCTCAGAATCAAAAATTGAATTAAAATTATTAAATACATTTAAGTAAGTTATTACATATTCCTAATTCAGGTGTTGTGTGATAGTGTGTGAGGTGTGGTCATGATGCAGGTGATTTAGCGCTATGGAAATTCTCCTTTTAAGAATCCGCTATAGCTAAAACCAGTCAAGGCTTTCTATCTAACGAAATTTGAGAACGATACGTTTGTACGATATGTTTGTCCACAAAATTTTTCTGGCTTATAAATATTTTGGGATGATTACAGCGTAGCATTTTTATCAAAACCGATTCAATAGATATTTACGCATTTCTACACCGTTCGACCATGTTAAATACGCACATGGAAGAAGCCGGGAATCAAGCCTTAGGGTTGAGAGTTCTGTTAACTTAAATGTTAACTTTAACGCAAAAATCTTAGTTAAGTACAAGTTATAAATGGTCGGTGTGTCGGTGGCATTACTCTGATGGAGCGATTACCTCACAGTAACAAATAGGGCTGTCCCAGGATTTTATTTATATACGACAGCAAGGCTAGAGCCACTGTCTAAATAAATGATTTTATTTATTTTTAAAACAACAGATGGCGTTGTGCGTGTGTAAAACGCGATAGTAAAACGACGTAGTTGTACTATAGTTTTTTTTGTAGACATTTGATGCCGAGTACCCCCCGCCCCCCCGCGCGCGGAAAATTCCGCGCACTTCGCAGAGGGCCCCAGTAGGGCCGCTCCTGACTCCGCTCCAGCCGCTGGAGCCTCCAGGACCGCCGGACAGCGCGCCGCACGCCCCCGCAGCGGGGGCCCTCTGAGGGGCCAGATGTTCCTCAGCGAGGCGGCGATTGCTGAGGCGGTCAACTCATTGTTGAGCGCCCTCTACCCGACTCCGCCTGCCCCGACCCATGGAGGACGCCAGCCGCGCAGTCGAGGCGTAAGACACACAAATAATCAACGATGATCTTACGCCTCCTACACACAACGTGGATGTTGCGCTCATTTCTGAGACACACCTGCGCCCACCGACCGCCTGAGTGCTGCGGGCTACTTCGTCTACCGCGAATAGCATCAGGCGATCAACGGGGCGCCCATGCGCGGCCTGGCAGTGCTGGTTAGAAGGAGTATTCCTCACCGCGCTATCCAGGCCGTCAACCTGACTGGCATCCTGACGCTCGGGGTAGAGCTGGAACTGGGCGGTCAGCCCACAGACGTGTTGGCCGCCTACGCTCCCCCCGGCGCAAACTTCATTGAAGCCGAGCTGGAGGCAGCTCTCAGCGCGAAGCCGACGATCATCGCGGGTGACTGGAATGCCAAACACATCAACTGGCATTCCCAAGTCACGAACGCGCGAGGTCGTCGCCTTCTGCACCACGCCGAAGAGCACGGCTACCTGGTGTGTGGACCTGACTCCGCCACCCACTTTCCTAGGATAGCCGCCCACAGGCCGGACACCATCGATCTGGTGGTGCACAACCGGCCTGACCTCCACCTAGCGCAGGAGGTCCTGATGGACGAATACCAGTCGGACCACCAGCCGGTGCTGTGCCTCATTGCGGGGGCTCCATCCCCGCCCGCACGCACCCGGAAGGTCACCGACTGGAACACCTTCGAGTCCATCATGGAAGACACCCCTGCGCCCGGCTCACCGGATTCGACAGGCGCCGTTGACGACATGGCGGAGTCCATGACGCGGCAACTCCAGGCAGCTCTGGCGGCAGCGACCTCAACGCGCACGCCGGAGATCATCTGCCAGGACCTTGCACCCTATGTGCAAAGGCTGATTCAGCGCAAGCGCGCGCTCAGGAGGCAATGGCAGCGCAACCGCTGCCCCGCGCTCAAAACGCAGCTGAATCGCCTCGCCAAACGTGTCAAGGCCGAGCTGGCCTCACACGAACGGCGCACATGGGAGTGCACACTGGGAGAGGCCACTACAGAGCCTACTCGCCTCTACCAACTTTGCCGCCGTCTCTACAGGACTCCAGACCCGAAGCGTCCCCTGCGCGACAGCAACGGCGCCATCACCTACGATGACACAGATCGGGCCGAAATATTCGCCGAACACCTCCAGCGTCAGTTCTCGCCGAAACCCGCGACGTCCCCTACGCGCGTGGCAGAGGTGGTGAACGCTGTCGAGGCGTGGCTGACGTGCCCGATCTCTACCGACGAAGCCCAGATCTTCTTCTCGCCGTCACAAGTGCGGAAGAGGATCTCACGACTGCGACCCAGGAAGGCGCCGGGACCGGACGGCATCACCCACGAGGCGCTGCGCCATCTGCCCATGAGGTGGATAGTCGCGCTGTCGCGCCTCTTCACGGGTATCCTCCGGTATACGCACTTCCCCAGATCATGGAAAGAGGGCAAGGTGATCTTAATATCGAAGCCCGGGAAGGACTCTACACGACCCGAGAGCTATCGACCCATCACCTTGCTCTCGACGCAGTCGAAACTGTTCGAGTGGCTGTTGATGCAGAAGATCGAACAGTACCTGCAGCCGAGGCCCGAACAGTTCGGCTTCCGCGGCGAGCACAGCACGACGCTGCAGCTGACGAAGGTGCTCTTCACTGCAGCCTCGGCCCTCAACAAAAAGGAGGGGGCCGCCGCCGTTATGCTGGACATGGCGAAGGCCTTTGACCGTGTCTGGCACGACGGCCTCGTGCTAAAGCTCATCGAGTGTCCACTGCTCCGCCGAATGGTCGCCGTGCTCCGCGCCTTTCTCACCGAGCGCACGTTTTTCGTTGCGACGGGAGAGGCTGCGTCGAGACCGCGACCTATCACGGCGGGAGTCCCGCAAGGCAGCGTGTTATCGCCCCTGCTGTATACCACCTACACCGACGACGTTCCGTGCCCCGAGGGGTGCACACTCGCCCTCTACGCCGACGACACGGCGTACGTGGCGACATCGCTGGGGACCTCGCACGCTGCCCGAAAACTCCAACGCGCTCTGGACCTCCTGCCAGAGTGGCTGGACAAGTGGAGACTCGCCGCCAACCCGGACAAGACACAGGTAATTGCCTTCGGCCGGGGTAGGTTGCCACCACCCCTACGCTTCCTGGATCGAGACGTGCCGTGGAAGACTCCGGTCACCTACCTAGGGGTCACCATAGACCGGAGTCTTACCATGAAGCACCACATCTCCAGGGCTGTAAGGAGCGCCAAGTGGGCGGCGCACACGCTTCGCCCACTGATCACAGGCAATCTACCTCTCCGCACCAAGCTCGCGCTACACAAACTGTATGTGCGCCCTCACCTCACGTACGCGGCACCGGCGTGGTTCTCCTACGCCAGGGAGACCAACCGCCGAAGACTGCGCACTGTGCAAAACACCGTCTTACGGCGCGCAGTAAAGGCACCACGCTACGTGAGGAACGCCACCATAGCGCGAGACTTGCGGATGGAGTCGATCGACGAGTTCGTCGCACGGCTCGCGATGAGGATGTTTGATCAAGCGGACGCCTCTCAACACCCTCACCTCCAAAACATCGCGCCGTGGCACTCCAGGCCGCCCGACCGATACAAGTACCCGCGTGAGCTCTTCTCCGCGGGTCCCGACGACACCAGGACAGCAGCTGCGGCTTCGACCGCTGGTCGCCTCGCTGGGCCTCCCCCGGGGCCACCGGGGGTCTCACCCGGCGGAGCTTGACCGCGAGCCGCGCTAGCTGCCCGATACTACCACTTATCACGACACCAGGGCCAAGTCGAGACTACTCCTTGGCCCCTCTCATCACCACCGGATTTGACACCCCGGACGTGACCCCATCGGCTGCGCGCAGCGGGTAGAGATTGAATCTCCCCGCGCGCCTGCAGCCCTCACCAAGGGCTATATGCCCGCCCCCGTACCGCCCTGTATCAGCAGGGCGCGAATAAAAACACCACCTGAAGGGGGCATACGCCCCGAACAGGATAAAACATCCCCCTCGCGAGGGAGGGTGTAGCATAGACCAACTGATGCCGAGTTTTTGGCCAAGCTATTCTCGCCAAAACAGTCCGAGCTGAGCTGTAAAGGCCCTTAAGGACAACAGCGAGATTCCATAAAAAAAAATGGTGCCGAGATACGCTCGGCCCCTGAATAGGTCAACAGAGAGAACCCCCTAAAAATCCAGTACTGTTCTTGTATCCGACCGTGCGTGACCTACGTTAGCGTAGTTTTAACGCATTGTCCCATATCCATACCCATGGCATGGGATACAGATACCGGCAAGCTTCTTGAGCATTAAACAAGGGAGTGGGGGAAAGCTTGCGCATCTTACACACAAACGTCAACTAATTTATGAATCACGCGATGGACACTAACTCTCCCGCCGCCGCCCCCCTCCCAGTGTTACCTAAAAATTACTTATGCGCAGGCAAGAATTTTTGTTCAAGATGTTTGCCGGTATCTGTACTACTTGTGTGGATACGTTAGCCCTGTCTCACCATCCTCGGATAATTACAAGAGCTGGCTTATCCGTTTTTAATTATTGTTATGTAGGTTAATGATATTAATATTTGTGACTTATTTGTTTTGAATATCCAAAAATATATGTAAGGATACGTAGCAGCCCTATGCTCCCTCGGCAACGAAACGGATGCGTTCCAATGGCTTAAATGCAAATTTGACAATTCAAACTTCCTGCAATAGATCATAAAATACACAACGATTTCTTATTGTTCGTCTCATTTTTTACCTTTTAACAGGGTTTATTATAATATTAAGTGTAGCCAGGCATTTTTTCACCTTATTGAGAGCACGCTAATTTAAATACGGTATATACATATATATGTATATATATAAAAGCGTAAACAATATGTTAACAATCACTGCACACTTGAAGCCAAAATAAGTCCTTTAGTATTTACCACACTCATAAATTGTAATTTAACATTCTCGTTTTCGATAATATCCAATAACATAAGTGTCATAAGTGTTTTTGTTAATCCAGCGTCGCAACACCACTACCCCTAATTTTATGTTAGTTATAAGCTTATGTTTTAAACGATTAAAGACAGTTGACACCCAGCTTCAAAAAAAGTGTATCATTTAACATATAATCTGAAAACCGCCACATCCTTGAAATATCCTTTCGTAATTTCGGTAATAATGTTAGCCGTTTTGTAGGTTGTTATCGCTTGCAGCGGTAAAGTATTTTAAGTTTACAGTAATCATTCGATTTAATGATAACAAGTTACTACTAATTCCATAAAACAACTTGAATTGACTTAACATATAGTTAACTCCATAAAACTAAACCTTTTATTTTAGTTAACAGTTTTCTTTGTCTATTACTTTTATTTGTTATCACATATTGTGATAAGTTAGTGTTACCAGGTAGACAACAAAAAAATTATTAATACCAAATTATTTTCGGAAATTTGAGATCTGCTTGCTGGGACGACTTACTGTGACTTTTCGAAAGTGGGGCACCGTTGTGAAAGCTTGGACCGTGGGATATTTCCTCTTTCGCTTTTAAAAGCTGACGAATATTGCTGCCAGCATTGGTGCTATGAAACTTATTCGAAAGAGTCTACTCAATACAATATACACTTATGAACGTCAATAAAATATACAATAACACATATTAAATGCTTCCAATTTTACATTTACTGCCAGTTCTCAAATCAAGGGCGTAGAACGGACGAGAAGAACTCACTAATCCCCCAAGTTTTTTGTCTACAAAATGCTTGTAAGGAGCTGCTACCATTACACCATGATCCATGTATCTTTAAGTATTTTACGTCTTTAAATAATTAACTAAAATAATAAAAATTAAAAAAAAACACTGCGAATGTCCTGAAATTTTTGTATTGTATTGACACATTATTTTAAATATCAGAAGCCCTGACCTTGGGATCGCGGTACTAATCCCATCCCCAAACAGCCTCCTAGCTTAGAGGCCAATTAATGCCGAAAAGAGATGTGGATGGACCACCTATACCGAGGTGCTCAATCCACATTTTCACGCCAGCGATCGACTGGTATTTCAAAACGAACAGACATGGCTAACATCATTGGAAAGGCAAAGGAAGCTAAAATGACCAGGAGTGAGGACAAATCAGGGGTACTGGATGCCTTCAACCCCACATGGAGGACATAGGATTTTAGGTCAAGTAGCCATGGTGTATGTTAAATTTTAATGCTGAATTTAAACTAGACTTTAAATCTTGGTCGACCAAACTATGTCGCTTCAAACGTTACGGACATTTTTTTTTATAGAACAGGGGGCAAACGGGCAAGAAGCTCACCTCAGCCGAGATTTCCCATGGATACTCTCAATGACAAAGGGCTCAATACTGCGAGTCTTTTAAGAATTGGTTGGTTGAACTTATCTGTAACTAGTACATGGTATTTACATTATAAATTGTAAGTTTATAATGTAAATCGAATAAAGAAGTTTCATGTCCAGGAAACAGTCGCCCTATTCTCCGATTACAAATGTGATAAAAACAACAAGTATTTCTCTAGGTATTTCGTCATTTCCTTCATACATTTCCTAATGTCTAATTGGGTGCTTAATTGGCTAGGATTTAACGATGTATTTCTTGTAAAAAGTGGAATTCATAAGCTTTCATCTAGTTTCACCTCGTTACAACTTCAAGGTAATTTAAGTTGCGATATTTCTTTCATTTTATTCATTGCTTTAACTCAAATTTCTCCTTTATACAGTTCTTAATTGTGTATTTTTCAGAAATCTGGTAAATATATTCTTGAAGCCTACAAAAAATTATAAACGATTTTAACAAATGGTGACTATGACCTGTATAATATTCGAAACAGATCTAATTAAAGCTTACAACCAACCAGGCATCAGAAGATAAACCACACCTTATATGGAAATAGTATTTTTGCAACAAACTCCCATCGAAATTAGAGAATGATCTCTAAATAAATTCATAGTTAAACGTAATTTAATCAACAAAGATTTTTATATATGATAAATATTTAAATGTTCCTAATCCTTGGGATTGGTTTGCTCCAGTTCAAACAATTTGTATGCCTCAAAACTTGGCGATTAAAAAGAGTGGCAGAGAGTTCCTTGCCAGTTCTTCTCGCCGGCTAAAAACTGAAAGACCTCTCGACGCTCTTGACTTGTGAACTGAAAATGTCAATTCAGAAAAAAAATTACACCTTTTCTGTTGACCTTCATAAGTGTACTTGGTTACCTATGAAAAAAGTTATTTTGAGTTTGAGTTTAGCTGGTTTCGTTATTTCGACTTAGTAGCGCAATGTTCTTATTCAAAACAAATTAAATACGGACCAAAAGTTATTGAGATGAGCGCTTTCAATCGAACTTTCCAAACAGGGAAGTACCTTTTGTTTTTTTTTTAAGTTATAGTTCTTTTGGAGAGTTAGGGAAAATATGAGAGAGAAAAAAGTTAGCAATAGTCAACATTTTGGTTTCCAAAAAGTTACCAACAAATTAAAACGAGGACATATACGTATATTTTTATTGTTAGTGTCGTTTTTCTACAAACGTATATTCTACAATAGGGCGAAAGATAAAATTTTTGAAAAGATTTTTATCTTGTTACGCCAGAGAAGTATAACTTTCTACAGTAGTACACAAACGTTTTTTGTAGCAAGGTTAAGGTTCGATATTTTTTTATAACATTTGGTTATGCCGCTTTCGCACTCATCTTATTTCTTTTCTTTAGTTTGTTACCCTTAGCTTGCCTGGATTAGGTTAGCTCCGCCCGGTGCGTCCCTTAATATTTTGTGTACAATTTTTTTTGTATTAACGAAGTGTGAATAAATAAATACCTTGAATATTGTCTTTTAAATTCAGGACAAACAGGACCAAGTTATGTTACTAGTGAAAATTCACGTGACTATTTAGTCCTACTGCTAATAAAATGCAATGACTTTTTAACTAAAGATGGAATAAATATATCCTAAAAGGTTCTAACATTTACGAAAGAAAAATCTATAAAAGTTCAATTCAATTTAAATAAGTGACACCTAATAGTAATTCGACTGTGCTGTGTGATGGTGTGAAAACCAAACGGGTAGAAGGCTCATCTGATGTTAAGTGATACCACCGTGATACACAATCAATGTCGCGAGTGCGTTGCCGGCAATCATTATGTAGTTAATGCCCCAACTATTGGCAACTTAGCCTTTCGTAGCAAGATGTTAGGGCTCACTCCGTATAAAGAAATTATCAGGGAGACATAACCTAAAATCTTAATTCTAATTAAATTAATTAATTAAATTAATGGACATAATAAAAGACAGAATAGTTTAATTCATTTATTAAGTGTTCATAAACACGTACCAACTATATTTTGGTTCAGTCGGGAACTTAAACAACTAATACTAGATTTTGGTTGTCGACAATTATAGAAAATAGCATATATAAACAATATTGTAATCGTAACTGGTATAATTTGAAACTGCCAAATGTCAAAGCTACATCTGTCACTGTCATCAATGACAGTTATCTGAATGACAAACCATATCCCGCTTGCTAGTAAAAGCTCAGTTGTCAGCATGGCATTGACAATAACAAAAAAGATTAAGAACGTAAACACGTTAAAGTTTGCGCTACAGGTGAAAATCTTTAAAATATATCCAGTTACGCTTAAAATCTATACATAGCTAGTTCATAAGTTCATATGGCTCATTATATACAACAGCTTATATAAACGTGATTAGTGCAAAACATATCACAGGATATATGTCAGTGTTAAATTTTACGTATGTTTTATATACTAAATACATACAATTCAAAAAACAAAAGTTACTATATTTGCCTTACTTTTACTACTTCTGATAGAGGCTAAACGCTTGCATTCTTCAAAGCTTTATAGTGAAAAATGGTGGAATGTTTTCATCAGTTTTTGTTCGATCTGTTTTGTCAGTATCGGGAACAACCACCCACCGTTTTCTTTGACAATTAAAGTCTATAGTCTATGACGTTAAAGAATATTTGACAGAAGGATGATTTAGACTCCTTTCCCGCCAAAAGATTGTCGGTAACAGAATGAAATTGGAAGTGTTGGAAATTGTCAAAAAACAAATGCCTGCCATCTGCATGTAGACTAGTGTAGAATGTTTTATTTACGCTTGTTCGTTGATTAACGGCCTTCTACGGGACTGTAACTAAAATCTTGCCTCAATGACCAATAATCCTTTGTCGTTTGACATTTTTGTCAGTTTAATTATTGTTTTTATCGATATGATTAAGAGTATTAAAGCCAAAATAGCTGCAATTTTTGTATTAAAATAAATTTTATATGTTTTCTTTGATAAAGAATATATAATACTGGTCATATTGTCATTTCTCTTTCTAATACCCCACTATGTTTAGTGGGACTTAGCGCCAACTATGACGCCTGTATGTCAAAATAAAAATTATGACAGATAGGAGTCATACCGGATCATTGCTATCATATCACTATTAAATTAAAGTAAAAAAAGATGGTCTAACTAAGGTTACATATACATGTCGCAGCCAACTAACTTAATAAGCCTTTCGGTTAAAAACCTAGCCTTTTAACTAAACAGCGCCGTTTAACTAGCGGCCTCAAAGATAGCCAGTTGATCAAACAGCAAGGCAAATGACTTGGATCAGTGACGTTTCATAACTTGCCTAGCCTGTTGATTGTTAATTTAAATTTAGTCCCACACCTAGGCTAACGTCGAAACTCTTTAACCTGACAATATAACGTCGGAAAACCACAACATTAATGGTGTTTCCAAAGTTTAATGAAAACAAGAGTGTAGTGACAAAAATTATGTGAATTTTGATGACTCAAGCAATTTCATTTTTAAAGAAATATTTTTTTTATGTCAGATGTTTCATCTGTCACACGTGATCATTCTATAGTACGAATGGCCTAAGCATTTGCCAGCCAGTTAACTAAATATAGTTACAAATGCTACGCCCGAAAATCTTTCAGGCCGCTAGTTAAAACGGCGCTGTTTAGTTAATAGGCTAGGCTGTTGATTGAACGGCTAATTAGGCTAATTGGCTGCGATATAGACATCAAGACATAAAACTTAAAGTAGCTAGAATATTCTAACAAAAATAATGTTTTTAATTTTCTCATATTTAAACAAGATTAAATGATAAAATATTTTATTATTAATTGATTACGTAATTACCTCGCAAATTGATAATGCGCCTGGACACTGTTTTGTCGTAATGCAACGTTTAATATGAACGCCGGCTGCACGCACGAAAAAGCATGACTCATTGTCCCGTTACGCTCATTGTACGCTTGCACCGCATCTATCTCTTCCTCTCTATTGGCTTATACGTCCGAGGAGTCACTCCCTTCTTTGTATCCATACAAAATAGTGATAATACAATAAAAATCGTTCAATGTTATTCATAAAAGTATGCAATCATTTCGTAAATGTTTTGTTATGACGTTTAACTATCGTTTGTTTTTTTTTAATAAACTAAAATAGTTGATCATATTTTTATTAATAACTTGATAATTAGTCTGCTTTTTAAATAATTATTGTAATAAATTAAAAATTATATTTCTATTTACCAATTTGTCACTATGACAAGGTTCCATCGCATTAGCAATTTGCGGACACTATCAATCTTGTGTTTAAAATTTAAATACATTTGTAACAACATATAATTATACATTTCTAATACAAAACTGGTGATCAAATTGTTTTAAAATTAAACATATTTTTTTCTTTGGTTACAAACTGAGAATTATATTTTTACATTTTACATTAATTACAAACCAAATATATAATTGTTTATATTTCTATACCAAAATTCATCAACCTCGCTTTACTTAGCTAATAAACTAGATTAAAAAAATACAAATATTATTTACAATTTGATGTCTACGATCAAAATATCGATTTAGGATAGCAATTTTTAAAGTGCATCTAAACGATATTCAGAAACTAACACAAATACGGGACAAAATAAAAAAGTAAGCATATATATAAGTTTAAAAAAATGTTCAAATCAAGAATGTAGAACAAATGTTTTGCTTCAAACTATTTTTTACAGAACGAAAGAGACGGGCAGGAGGCTCAACTGACGTTAGGTGACACCGCCGCCATCCATGGACACTCAAATCCTTTTCAGAATTGGTACACTTTTTTTCTTTAAGAAAAAGTCTAATAATTTTGGAAATACTTCAATGGGCAGCTGGATCTACATAATGTATGGCAACAACAGCCTTAATTCCCAGAAGGAATATAACGTCTAACTACGGAATTTCGTATTCTGCCACGACGTCCGTTGATGAATCTCTAATCTACGCTATGACTTGTTCTGAATATAATAAAATCGGTGGGTAAACATACAAAACACAACCAAATTTTTGATTCATAGACATCTAGAACTCGGCAATCTAACATGGAACATAAAAAATGCCTGAATACAAGAATCATAGCAGATAAATACTTACCTATATGTACATAATTTTACAATACAGAAGTAAGCAACAAGATATTGCAGCTCACTTTAGAGCAAACTAAATTTTACAAAATTCATAGAAATAAACAAAAGCTCTGAACTAATCAGTAATTCCTAGTTCAGCATTTAGAATTCGCTCTGCATTATGCCGTAGTTCCGTGAATGGAGATCTCGGAAGAGCAAAAGGACGAGCCCACCAACTAGGTGAACTGACCAAAGAGGCTGGCTTTCAGAGAATGCAGAAGTCAATACAGGGCGTACTAGAAAAAGCCTACATCCAGAAAGAAACCGAAAAATTGCGTAGCATAATATAGAACCTTCAAAAATTTAATTGCGATAGTCTAGACGAATTTTACTTACGAATAATGCTGCCTAGTTTTCATTTTTGCCAATAACGAATATAATCAAAGAGGAATACTAGTGGACTCTTTATGTTACCTTAACAAACACCAGTTGCAATTCTATATCAAAACTTGTATTAAATGTTCCTTAAACAATACACATTTATATAATTGTTTGAAGATATTTATCGCAATCCGTAAATAGAAACACAATTATGACTGCATATCTAATACATGTTTAACGATGTCAAATTCATTACTTCTAAAGCGTATATATATCATTTTGATAGAAAAACATATACTTTGGTACGTTATGTAGACAACGCTACGAAAAGGCTATAAATCATAAATGATCGAAATAACAGCTATTTTATATAGTAGCAGAATGAATTTTTAATCCACATATATAATTATCTCTCAAACCAAGTACAACAAACTTTAGGGGTATTTGAAATCGGTTTTAGAACATTCATAAATGTGTCACTATTCCACAAGGACAGGATGCTGTTAGGGTGCGATTCAGAAACAAGAATTATAAGGCTAAATATATATAAAAAAAATTCAAATTAATAATGGAACAAAGACCATATCAGCAAGTTTCCAGAATGTCAAATAATATAATTATGATGTACAGGACTCAAGCTAATTCCTATTTTTGAATCGTACCATTTGTGTTGATGTTAAATCACTAAATAATAATCAACGCTCTAGAAATATGGACTAACATGCTTAATCATCAAACTGCACAGAGGCCCGTATTAGCCATAGATCTTACTAACTCTAGACTAGGTCGGTGAAATCGGGCTTAAGACACTTGATAACCTACAATATACATTATGTTCGTTTAAAATATGGTGGCGTGTATATTTAATATGTACAAAATTTTGAAATAGGTCTCGACACGTAACTTGGCAATGGACAGAAGGCACACGCTTAACAAAAGAATCTAAAAAAACTCCTGCGCATCCAAACTCTATTGCCATATTATTCGAGATCCTTCACAAAGTGGTATTTTAAACTAAACATAAAATTTAGCATCCCAGGCCTTACTTTCCTTTGTATTTTTCGGTTGTCCCATCTTCTAAATTGCTGTCCCAATCGAATTCAGTGACTCCACTACGCGGGGCCACTTCGCCAAGGTGTCGCCAGCGGAACTCGAAATCGCTGTCCCGTTTTCGCAACGCTTCGAATCTGAAAGAACAACATGTTTAGTGACAGTTGACAGCTGACTTCGGGAACAACGATTGTAGAGTATCGCTGTCATGTTTACGCATCCCTTCGCACCTGAACGATTGAACGATAAACATCTTTTGACAGTTGACATCGGGAGCAACGATTCTAAACTTAAAATATGCTGTACTCATCTCCGCTAACCGTCAAATGACAGCGATTCCATCCTTTTCTGTATACAATACTGCATACTCATACATACTCTGACATCGCATACAAAAACTAAACATTAAGCTCAGTATCAGAATGAATATTTGGAGTTACAAAATACCGGTATTCATATCTTTATTACGATCATGTACGAACCATAAAAGGACCGAAGCAAGTTCAGTTTTTAACTTGTTCATTAAACAATGGAACTCTGTTAATTGAACGTAATTATCAAGAATTCAAAGATATCAAACGGAGAACGCTCCAACATTTTATCTTCATCAAAAGATACTCGTAAGCGCAAGTGCCGCCTTTTCCTTTAATTATAACGGTTATAATGACGTAATTTATTTAAAAAGCAATTAACTCGTGTTAATTTTGCCGTCTTGTTTTCCATCAAAACGCCTTTGGAAGTCGACTTCTATTTGGGTAGAATTTTAAGTAAAAACTAGTGGGCGGACGTTGCACTGCATATTACTAGCGATTAGGATATTAAATGTATATAAGTACCGACTGCAGCATTACCTGACGGGATGATTTGTGAATCTAAACTATCCAGGGCGAAGCCCAAACGCATACGAAAAAAAATCATTCAAAGCAGCCGTTTCTGAAGAGTACAGTTACATTTATTTATTTATTTATTAAGGAACACCAACAGATTACATGTATACATTTTCTAATTAACAATATTGGGTTTTATTCTAGCATGCAATCTAATAATAGGTGTACACAACATTGACTCTAATAAATGATAGCGGACAGAGTTTACTTAAGTATTTGTATTTTTAAACATAAATAAATTGAAACGTGGAAAATATTACATGACTTATGGCTGAGATGACTGAATTTTTTTCTTAAAACTAGGAAGTGAGTCATAATACACGTCAAGACCATATCAATAACAATAACAATTACATTGGTTAAAATTCCTAAGTATTCTACTGAGGGGCGCATGTTTACCTAGATTGGTTAAGGACTGTGGAACGACAAAAGTATCAGTCTGTCTTCTTCTTGCGTTGATTCAAGTCTAGTCTTGTCTAGTTGATTCTACATACATACGTATAGTAGAATTATATATATATTAACTAGTTGCCCCCGAGAACTTCGTTTCTTCTTATTGTGATTTTACTTAGCCTTCCTAAGTAAATACCAACATTAAACAATTTACTATGCAACCCCAGAGACTGTTCGGTTTTATGAATGAAAACTTTTTAGGGTTTTCTGTAAAATTCTCTATATAAACCTCTGAGTTCAAGCCATAAGTTCTTAATGAACTAAGAGTAAAAATTCATTCAAACACAATTTTGTAAAAAAAAAATAAGCCGTGGACCACCCTTAAAATTTAGGGGGATAAGATGTTGTCCGATTCGCAGACCTAACCCATATGTACACAAAATTTCATGAAATAACACACTCGAGAATTTTCTATATTAAATACAACTATGTTTTTTTTTAAATAAAAATAACGGAAAAGCTATTTTTAAGAGAGTTTCTTCTTTCAGCTTTTCTCTTCCGTTCTACGCCCTTGATTTGAGAACTGGCAGTAAATTTCTGTTTTTGACGCTCATAAGTGTACATTGTGTTACCTATACGAATAAATGATTTTGAATTGGTAATAATTGTCCGAAAAATAGACTCATAATCTCTCCCAGCAATGCGCTTTCCGTTTTGTTATTTTGGATCAATCATCGCGCAGATATTGGATGCCAGAACTCATAAAAGATTCTACTGTATAGAGCAGCAAAAACAAAAATATAAATCAGTGGCAATACAATAATAAATGTTATGTCTATATTTTGATCGTAGACATCAAATTGTAAATAATATTTGTATTTTTTTAATCTAGTTTATTAGCTAAGTAAAGCGAGGTTGATTAATGTTGGTATAGAAATATAAACAATTATATATTTGGTTTATAATTAATGTAAAAAGTAAAAATATAATTCTCAGTTTGTAACCAAAGAAAAAAAATATGTTTAATTTTAAAACAATTTGATCACCAGTTTTGTATTAGAAAGGTATATGGATGTTGTCACAAATTTATTTAAATTTTAAACACAGATTAATAGTGTCCGCAAATTGCTAATGCGATGGAACCTTGTCATAGTGACATCAAAGTACTACTGAGATAGTAAATATAATTTGTAATTTACAATAATTATTAAAAAAAGCAAACAAAATATCTAGTAATTAGTAAAAATATGATCAACCATTCCCAGCGAGTGTTAAATGCGCACATAGAAAGACCATTTGCGCTCATGGATCTCGGATAGTATCACACACTTAAGCTACCAAACCAACACCCTATATAGCAGTGAGCTCTTCATAATAACCTTGCACCTTTTGTGATTAGCATAAAAGATCATGTATGCTGGTGCACGTGCCAATGTCATTAACTTGGCAAAGTGTATGGATTATATAAACCAGAATTTGTTATAACTGCTTCACATAACAGCCATTTTAATATTAATCGAATTACTGACTATTAAAACCACTGTTATAGATCAGACTTAGCTTTCTGAAGGCACTCCGAAAATCCAAGCAAATTTAATTATCGATAACAATGGCGTAAATGCGTTAGACATTGGTATTTGATAGGATTTCATTTACATGAAAATCATATTTTTTTTTACATTCGATTCTTGAGATTATTAATTATCTAGTGTTGTTACTGATTGATTTAATTTGTTTGTTAGTCTGTGTAAAAGACGCTAGCTTTGTCTTGTCATTTGAATTTTGATTTGAAGATTTCTCGTTGGAACATTTTGGATTTTAAAGAAATTACATTTAATTCAGTGTTTTCAAGTAAAATAACAAACGCTAAATGTTGTTTTTAAAAATACAAACAACTATTATGTGTTTACAGACGTTTCATTTAATTTGTTTGTTAGTCTGTGTAAAAGCTAGTTGTGTCTTGTTATTTGAATTTAGATTTGAGGATTTCTTTTTGTTGGATTTTATAGGAATTAAATTAATTGTTTTCAAGTAAAATAAGTAACTCTAAATTTTGTTTCTAAAAGTACATATTTCAGCAACACAATGAGGTTCATTCATCACAAAACAACATTTTTGCTTGTTTAAATTGGAACTTGTAGCAACAAAATGGTTGAAAATGACGCCACCAAACTTTCGATTTAAGTCGTTGCCGGCCAAGTCGAATATTATTTTTGTTCATAATAATAATAAATATTTGCAAGAATCTGGTACAAAAATGTTATGGTGGTACAATCTAAAGTTCGCGTTCGTCATAATGGGGCGCGTCTCAAGAGGTATAATAGAAGTTACAATTGTCACGATCCACCATTCTAGTAAATTCATATATCTTTTTATCACATTATTAAAATATTATTATGTTATCAAATTAATATTAAGAGTAATATTTTATCCAAAAGTAGTATATTGAGATATAGGAAGTTCTTTGATCTTTGTTATTTCTGCAAAGACAAGCGATGGAAAAAAAAGTTGATTTGCGAGAGGAATTAGTCGATAAATCTGTAATAAGTAAAAATATATCGGATTTTCACTCTATATTCACTGACAAACGGTTCAATGTTAATTAATTATTATTATTAGAGCTTTATTAATGAACCCATACAATAATTGGTTAGTTAAGATAAGTTTCTTAGTAAGATTTTTTTCAGCGGTCTGGTATTGCCTGGCTTCTTTTAGAGTAAAAGCCTTCTACACATTTTTCCATTTCTCTTTGTTTATTCTTATTGGACAGATCTAATTGTCTTCTTTTGGATAATTTCACGTTAAATTTAATTATTGTTACGTGAGTTATGTAACCCATCTTTAGTTAAGGTATAAATATTTTAGTTACTAATTAAAATTGTATAATGTAAACAATCATCACACTTGCAAGCCAATATCCCTTTAGTTTTTACCACACTTACAAATTGCATTTTAACATTCTCGTTACCGATAATGTCCAACATAAGTGTCATTTAGATTTATCAACCCTAGCCAAGTTTGTATTTGTAAGCGTCGCAACCCCTCTAGCCCTGTGTTAGTTGTGAGCTCATATTTAAAACCATATAAGTCAGTTGTTACCAAGCTTCAAACAAAGAGTTTTATTTAAACATCTCCATACAATAACCGCCATGGAACTTAACTCCGCCTTTTTAATTATTGTCCTGTTCTTCGTATTTTATATGTATTATATATTTCTATTTAGAAAAAATATCAATGTCTAGTGGACCCGACAGAAGTTGTCCTGTCGTAACTATGAATATTGATTTCGAATTGATATAATTAACTAAAAATTCTTTATGATAAACAAATCAATGTGATGTCAAACGCCATAAGATTACATGAAAAAAGTTTGATTGTAAAAGCGCTATGCACTGAAAAAAATATTTGCTATCGTAATAAAATTCATGATTACTTAATAAGTATTCTTATTTTTTCCAATTTTCTTATTTTTTCATAAGAACCTTCTCCTGACAATAACAAACACAACAAAAAAGAATTAGCGCAATCGGTCCAGCCGTTCACGCGTGATGCCGTGACCAAGGGAAATAGGAAATTATTTTTATATATAAGGATGGAAGGATGGAAGGAAGGAACCTCATGATAATTAATTAAATACTATTAATGGTGAGAGCGCCTTCATATGGCTTTACTCTCGGGACGTAACTCTGACGATGTAGGTAATCGTCTAAGCTTGGAAAACTATGAAGTGAGTGAGCAAAATGTATGGTTGGTATAAAGTTCTTATACAATAGTTGTGAAAGTTTTATCCATAACAACATCTTGAGTATGTACATAATACCTTTTTTGTTCAATTCTAAAAGCGCTGTCAATAACTTTTTCTTAGAAAGGAAATCCATGTTCTACAGTAGAACCAGCTACGTCGTTGTCTCTTTACTAATGTAAACCAGAATAGAAAATTTGGGAGCCATAGACAGGCACACAGCCCATCAAACTCAAACATAAAATAACTTTTTTTTAATATAGGTAAACAAGTATACAAGTCACAACATATTAAATTGATTCTAAACGTATATTAACTGCCAGTTCGCAAGGTCGTAGAGCGGGCAAGAAGAACTGGCAAGAAACTCTCGCTAAGTTTTGAGTCATACAAATTGTTTGAACTGGAGCAAATCAATCACAAGGAAGAGGATTATTTAAATAATCGTCAAATTTATAAAAAGCTTTATTGATTAATTTGGATTAAAATGGACCGGCTCAAAACGAGGAAGAAAGATCAAGATAGGGCAACATGGCCCAAATGGGATCGAAAGGGTAGCTGTAAAAGTTCTCTTAAAGGCATCTTAGAGTAGTAATGAATATTTTTTATTAAACAGAATTTGACAGAAAGACGAATGAGGTTATCTGTTAAACTATTTTTAACAATACCTTTTAAACATGAGCCCCTTAGCGAAGTCATACAGTTCAAGATCAAGCGAGTTGAGCTGTTTGATCTGCGCGACCTGCGCAGGCGACAGAGCGGCGAGAGTCGCGCCGGAAACAGTAGCGTTGTGCTGCGTGAAGGGAACAGCAAAACGTAGATTGAAGGTTTCTTCGAATACATATTGTGATATCTGTGGAAAAAAAAACATTACTACAACATAATAATATCCAGAAGCACTACAACCTTGCGCCTCAGATTTCTATATTATCATTTGTCAATCTAATAGGCAAATGGGTGATCAACCTTCTGTGCCTGACACACACCGTCTAATATCAATTTCCTTGCGATGTTTTTCTTCACTGTACGAATATGTGTAAATGTGCACATAGACGCTGAAGCCTGGGCAAACACTACTTGGTTTAATTACGTACATCGAGTGATATTATATATGTATTTTAATTAATTAATTTAAAACACGAATAATTTATTGAAATGGTAAGATACGTATATAGTATTGTATTTTGTTAAATATCTTTAAACACTTTTTAAACGGATTAAAGCTATTTATTATTATTAAAAACTTATTTACATAGTTCTAAATTTTAAATTTTTCCGACGTTTCCCGTGCTTTTCAGCGTGCGTGGTCACGGTAACTGAAGACGAAAGGTGTTAAGTGTCAAAAGTATCACAGCTGCAGAGAAAGTTGTTTTATCTGTATTGATTGCCCCGAAGTTGGCATCGACTAAAAGATGACGGGTTTTTGCAAAAATGACTCACAGTGTCCTCTGTTTTCGCGGATTGTTAAATAAGTATAAGTTTTAATAATAATACATAGCTTTAATCCGTTTAAAAAGTGTTTTTCTTAAGGTACGTATAACATAATAATAATAATCAATGTCGCTACAACCTTTTTGCGCCTGGGCCTCAGACTTTTGTATCTGTTTCATAATCATTTGTTAATGGAATCGTCAAGTAGGTGATCAGCCTTCTGTGCCTGAAGCGCACCATTGAGGTTTTGTGTCTAAGGCAAGTCGGTTTCATCACGATGTTTGCCTTCACCTTTCGAGCTAATGTTAAATGCGCACATAGAAAAAAAACCATTTGTGCATAGCCGGGGATCGAACCTACGACCTCAGGGATGAGAGGCGCACGCTGGAGCCACTAGGCCAACACTGCTCTACGTATAACATTATATAACATACATTAAAATATATGAACATAACACCACACAGAGCGCTCCTGTATGATATTAGGGTGTTCCTAAACAAAATAGGGAGTTCGTCGACCAGACGGTACTGACTTCGCCAGATGCAGTAAGCAGGCAGACTGGTCAATATCTACCAGCCCACCGTCTACAATCAAAAATACAATAAAAGCACTGGCTTTAGAACACACCTTACGCAATTTGGAGATGCTTCCGAGACCTACTATACAGTTACACATTTCCCTCACTCACTCACTTACATGCACCCACACTCACTCATTCACCAACATGCTTCCACACACTCACTTCCAACTGTTTTCAACACGCCTGTGTCATGCACACAAAAGACGAGAATAATTTAAAAAAGTATAATTAAATTTTATATACGTCATGTCATATACTAGATATTAAGTTTGTTGCAGAAGAACTGGGAACCTTGACACAGGTATATCTTTACCTAAAAGGGTACCCTAATCTTACACATTATAATGTCAAAAACACATTTTTATTTATAATTTATTTCACTTATCAGGCATACACCGCCGATCATATAACAGAAATTTGAAATCCAAAATCGCGGAGACCATTAACTTTCTGATATATTCGTATATCATATAATATGTTATGTGATCCCACGTGATATATATGACAGTTTATCGCTGTAAAATCGGAAATCTATTGCTGAACAGTGCTTCCTGCATTTGGTCTATTTCAGTTCCTATTACTATAACATTGCGAGTGTAGTTTACACTAACAAAACAGAGAGCCGTCATATTCCTAATAATTAAATCAAATTTCTGCCCGTTTTCGCAGTGTTAGCAGTGGCTTCAGAGTGGAACTCTCATCTCTGAGGTCGTAGGTTCGTTCCCCAGCACCAATGGACTTTGTATGTGCTCTTTTAACATTCGCTCGTACGAAGGAAAACATGAGGAAACTGCCTTGCCTTCGACTTAAATGCCTATTGGATTCTATAATTTAATCGTTGTAAATAAAAACTTAGTTTTTAATTTTTTTTTAATTATATATTCATACATATTAAATCTTGTTACTCCAGCCGTGTGTATAAACCTGATATACACACAACTACTTAATCAATTATATGTTTTTATACTTAAGGTTTAAAGTATAATTATGGCTTTATGTAAATATAATAAACGTCGAAAATGTTTGATTCAAAACTGCGGCCGATAAAACGATAAAAATCTAGTTCTACAGCCAGTTAAAAAACATACCTTCTGGAACTCAGTTAGTCCGAAATAGGCCATCGCAGCCAAATTTCGTTTTGCGGATGCCAGGAGGACCCTATCCGTATCAGCTGTCCTGTGTCGCAGAGTTCCATTGTAACAGCCTACGAGGGCCAAATCTGCCAACATTCTTGTTTGTCGGTTATTGGCCAAGTTCCACGAGCAGGCAGTAAATTCTTCCAATGTTACACCGCGCCAAGAATCGCCATTGTAACATGAGGGTACCTCCGATGCTGTGGGATAAAAGTTAATTTTGAGGGTAGGCAGAAAAGTTTGTTGATAGAAATAATACTTTTTATAGAATTTGATTTGATTATAGCCTTCGATAATTTTTTCGATATAATTATTTTCGATTATTCTATCTCCACACCACTCACGATGTAATTACGTAATTACATTGTAATACGGTATACATAAAATATTTGAATATAGATTTGGCGAAAGGTCTGTAGGTACCTATGGAGTTGCTGAAAATGTCCATCGAATCATTTGTTTGTTTCCATAAACTACTACAAAAGACGATACAGTTTATACGTTAGTTGACGATATCGTTACCTGTAACACTCAAACTCAAATTCAAAATAACTTTATTCATATAGGCGAGAAGAACTGGCAAGGAACTCTCCGCCACTCTTTTTAATCGCTAAGTTTTGAGAGTCTAATTGTTTGAACTGGAGAAAATCAATTCCAAGGAATAGGTTTAAATATTCGTCAAATGTATAAAAAGCTTTATTGATTAATTTACGTCTAACGACGGCTTTGAATTTATTTAGTGTTAATTTTCTAATTTCGCTTGGGAGTTTGTTGTAATAACCAATACACTTGTACTTACAAAGTATAAATATGTAATATTGCACAAGGTTTTCTTTAAAACATTTATTTTTATTTATTTAATATTGGATGACACAACTCAGGTGTTCATCATGTTTCAGGATGCCCTCTTCCCCACATGGTGGACATAGCGGAGAAGTCATGTAGGTGCATATTAATTTTTAATCAGAGATTAAAACTAGGTACAAGATTCTTAATTTCTTCTTGAATCGAACAGGGCGGAAACCGACTAATGTAAGAAGTCGATATCAAATAGGACTTTTTCTTAAGCTCATGCAAAACACAAACACTACTTTGAATGACAGAAAAAAAAACAAATCTTGACTCTTAATTCATAAGCGTTCTAGCGGACCCGACAGACGTTGGGTCTGCCAACATCAAAAAAAAAATGCCATCCAACGAAACGCATACAAAAAGCAACATTCAATTAAGCCGTTTAAGAGATGTTCAGTGACATACATACAGTGGAATTATATAAAGCTATCCTATATTATACGTTAGATCAAACTGCACACGGTGTGCAAATTTTTTTGAAATCGGTTAAGTAGTTTAGGAGTCTACAGCGGACAAACAACGGGACGCGTAATTTATATGTACTATACTTGTGTAAAATTACATGTACTTAGCTAAAAATATAGTTTTTTTAGTTTAAAAACTACTCGGAATAATTTTATATCAGATTTGATGTTAGATATATATTATGTAGATACTATATAGAGAATACTATGTTAACTTGAAACTCATGATTTGTACATGTATAAGTACATGTATACAACATAATTCTGTTATCATAATAAATATATATAACTAGCTGCCCCCGCGAACTTCGTTTCTCCTTAATGTGGTTTTAGCCTTAATACCGTGACACGAAAGAATAATTTCACTGTATTATCGTCACTATAATTTGAATTTCATTTACACTTCGGTCTAAGTAACACGTGGTTGGTGGTTTTATACTTTAGCCTCAATAATACGTACGTAATCATGATATTGAATTGTAGCTTATATGACACGTTTATCGGTTTACCATAGCAGTGCCATCTATTGATTACTTGCTCAATCCAGTCGAAAAGTATCGACATCTGTTAGAATATTTTGGAGTTAACAGATAATTGTGACTGTCAATTAATTATAGACAAATAATTTGCGATAAAATAAAATTGCGACTATAATTAAAGATCTAAGCTATTATATCTCTTAAGTTGGACCAGACTGCTCACGGTGTGCCAATTTAATTTAAAATCGCTTAAGTCGTTTAGGAGTCCATCGCGGACAAACATCGTGACAGGAGATTTAAATATATTGAGATATAGAGAATGCTATGTTATCTTGACACTCATGATTTGTACATGTACACGTATACAACATGATTCTTACCAGAAGCTGTCCTCCCTTGGCACCAGTGGCGGGAGCCCTTCCAAGTAGCCCCACGCTTCACGTGCCGGTATTCCGATAAATACCTGGGAACAATACGCACAGCTGTTCAAACACAAAATTAGAGGCAGATGTCAGATGACTGCACTTAAAATTCCCAACTAGTTTCATGGGCAGTTCTGGTCGGCTCTCATGCTTTCGTAGGATCGATGCCCAGCTCTGCACCACTGGACCATCTATCGATGTGTGCTCTCTCGTATAGTGAAAGACGACATTTTCCAGGCAGATCGCCTATTTGCTTATTAAGAAAAATATAAATCACCGAACAGATACAGAAATGTGAGGCCCAGACCTAAAAGCTTGTAGCGCCATTGTTTTTATTTAATTTGTACAGATTCAACGGCTTAGTAGCCAGTTGATGGAAAAAAATAATAATTATACAAAAGATATAAAAACATGGACTACATAATAAAAGCTTCAAATATTAACGAAAGGAAAAAATCTATTAATGTTTTTAAATACATTTAACTAAGTTAACCTAACTCAGGTGTTGTGTGATGGTGATGTAGGTGAATTGATTGTTGATTATTATTTATTTATTATATACATAATTTGAATTAGAAAAGAAGTTGTTGCGGTGGAAACACAAACTGGACACAGCTTTTTCTGTCCACCAGAACGTCGAACAGATGTAAATAATTAACTTATGTACTAAGTGGCATATTAACTTACCTCTAAAATTGCACGTAAAACGTCACAAACCAATTGAAACATTGACGCTCCATGATGAACAAAACCTATTCTTGACGAGAATTCTAATTCGAAAAAAGGATGTGTTTCTGTATTCGGATAACAGTCAAATGAAATGATGTCTAATTAACATAATTTGTAATTGTGTAAGCAATTTATGAAATAATATTTTTATTTTTATTTAATATTGTTTCTTGTTAGCGAAGTTACTAAATTTGGAATAATATCTAGTCTAATGTTTTTTTTTTCCATACAGTCCCATCTTGATTATAACATTTATTGATACATATTGATACATAAAACACAGCTGTGGTGCACAGCCGGGGATCGAACTTACGAGCTCAGGGATGAGAGCCGCACGCTGAACTTGGCCAACACGGCTCGAAATAAGTTATTATTATTATTTAATCCTACAAACATGACAGTCACGAAAATAAAGAGAGAAAAAGTAAGGTTTACAAAGTAATACATAGATTAATAGTACAACAACATACCTGGACACAGGCTCCCGTAGCAAAGTTATATAGAAATACCGCCTGTGGACGGCAGAACCTTCATGCCTGTCAAGTTCTCCACCAACGCAGGCCGTCAGCTCGGTGAAATCTGCATGAAGACCACATCTGTGAACAACGTAAAAGATACAATATTTTAACTCGCCATTATATTAAGCCACTAAGCCATCCTGGCCGATTACAATATTAATTCAAAGCAAATCGGGCGGAACTCTTATAAACGGTTTAATCTAAATTCCTCCGATTAATTGAACCGAAGATTATTAAACTAGAATCTATTAATTCATTTTATATGTAATAGGAGGCAAACGGGCAGGAGGCTCACCTGATGTTAAGTGATACCTCCGCCCATGGACACTCTAAATGCCAGAAGCCTGCAACTGCGATGCTGCCTTTTTAAGAATTGTTACGCTCTTGAAGGACTAAGATCGAATTGGGTCGGAAAAACAGCTTAAAGCAGCTGGTAGCATAACAGGCAGTTGTGGACGAGAAGCTAGGCAAGGTTGTTTCCAACGGACTCGCGGTCATCATCAGGAGGATAATTCCGGAGTCGTTTACCGAGCACGGCGAGAGCCGCATTAATGATGTTTACCTTCTGACACATTTGACAATTGTCAGAATTTTTTCAGCTGCGATCTGTGGTCAAGCGAGCTATCGAGCAGGCGAATAACTGGCTTATATCCCTATGCAAGTCTTGAACTCCAGATCGCACCTGGTTCCTCCGAAGGTCGGTCACAAGTAAATGACCTATCGTTTGGTCGGTTCTTTCGCCACAGTAGCACGGGCTTGTCTTCCATAAGATCCTAGTATTTAAAAACGGATTCGTCTTATGGTATATTTATTATATATATATAATATTGAGAGTTTATTAGTCTGTGGAAAACGAAACGTTTTCGGAATAAGATTAAAGTATACATTTCGAAATACTTTTATAAAATTAAGCATAAATATTGTTTGTATGTTTTCTCGGTAATTGAATAATTCATTATTTTGTCTTCACGCATAATTTTTTGGTTATTAAGATTTTTTTAAACTTAAAGGTTAGAATAAATATACAATTTAGCAACACATTGGAGTTTGATTCGTCACATATATATGAAAACTTTATTAATATTATATGACAAACACCTTATTACTATGTCGACCTATTAAAAACTCGTTTTAAAATTATACAACAGCATATAAATGCTCCATTATTAACTATATTATTCTAGAATTAATGAAACACTGTGCATTTCTGAAGGTATTATACAGAAAAGAAGTCTCTTTCAACCAATCACTTCGCTAACTTAATGGACCGTTTTTAGCTTCCAATACCTTGCATAAAACACACATGACATTCCCACGACATATGGTATGCAAACTTGTTCTGTGAACCGTAAGAGATATTCCGTTTATACTCTGTGTTAATCTTACCGTTCATTGTCAACAAATGTCGCGCACGCCCATTCTAAAGTTCCATTTTTAAATATTTACATGTGTACGATTTCTGTATATCAAAATCCATCCTTTTTTTGTATTCAGAAACGCTTGAAAATTTCGATTTTTGCTATAGAACTACTAAGCGAATGTAGCGCCACAAAACGGACGATTATGTAACTAAAAAATCACATACAATGCCAAAAACTCTCATTGGCCGGTAAGTGTTGCTGTCATGGATATTAGTATTGCCAGTAAATAACAAACTAACCAATATAAGGGGAATAATGATGAAGTTGCAGGCGAACTTAATAATTTATTGAAATTTTTAAATAAATAAATGTATACGTATCTAGAAAAACCAGTTCCAGGCTAAAATAAATATGAAACAAACTTAGGAAAAACTGATATTACGGGTTTTATTACCTGTAATATATGATATCTGTTAAGATACCTAGCAATCAGAACCGTTCGACAATAAAAACTTTGCCATTGTAATTATGCAAAGAAAAACTAAATACATTCTATTTAGATTTGATTTGATGTAGATAGCGCATTATTTATTGTACGCACCAAGAAATTAAAGAATATTAACAATGTCAGTTCTGACATTTCAAAATGGCGACGGAAGTGCCAATTTCGACCGCCAGCCAAGAAACGAATGTGTAACTAATTATGTAATGTTTGAGACAGAGATAAAACTTTAAAATACTACACGGAATAAATAAATTTATTTTATAATATAAATTACTTTCGAACATACTCTTAAAAGTAATTTAAGTTCTGGAAGACCCAAGTCGAAGAGTGACGGACAGTGTTTGGCTTCTCTTGATTGGAGAACTGACAGTTAAATTTGAAGCAAGATTTCTTGACGTCTGACTCTACCAATAATGAATAAATGATATTTTATTTTTTATTAATAAACTGCTCTGGTGTATCAAGTCTATAAATTACGCATAATACGTGCATATAATCACCACTGGTTCACCTTCAGACATTGTGGCGTCCACACGCGTGGGCGAAATTGTTCATAAATACAATAAATCTGATTTAGTAAAATAGAGCCGAGCTTTTTAATACCGGCATTGCAAGCCTTCTGGCAATGTGAATGTCCATCACTTAATAATCTTAAGTAGGTTTTCAGAATTACTAGGGAATAGTTAATGAAGCACACTAAATAATTTTCTAGACATGAAAAACTGAAATTCCAAATAATTTAAAGAAATTTTCGAATAACTTAACAATCCTATTGTTGCCATTGACACACCGCGGTTTCGCACCGTGACGCGTAATCCTCGAAACATGACACCTAAACCATTCTCGTTAATTATTCAATCAGTTTTACTTATTTATTTATAATAAAACACAATTCTCTCAGAGGTGATCATAGATCGACAAGAATGCACAACAAATTTACACACAAAACAATATAAAATAAGAAATTAATTAGGAAAAACAAACATACATTAACGAAAAATTACTAAGTACTATAAATATAGGCACTAATAAATAATATAACTTTTGTCAGTTGACTCAATGGACACAAAAAAAATTTATGTTATTCCAATCAATTCTTTGAGTAATGTAGGTAATACAGAATATGTAACCTTTTCAAAAAGTTAGTACTAGCTGTGGGTAGATGTCGCCATCTCACATTGAAGCTTTTTTTAATATTTCAAACGAGCCTACGAGACGGCCATAAAGGGCAGTCATCGCAGCCCATGGATACCTGTTTTTAGGTATGACCTAGCGTTGCCGGCCTTTGAGGGAGGAGTATTTACTTTGAATATTTGGAGGTCGTATCTCTCAGGGAAGACCCTCACCGGGAGTTGATTTCAAGATGTTACACTTCAAAAAAGACAAATGAATCACGATATATACTCCTATATTATTAGAACGTGCTCTCTTGTATGTCGAAGAGTCTCTAATTTAATTACATTACATTCTACTGCAACTAACGAACGCACTGAAGTAGCATACGAATCTACATTGTTCTTAGAATTAAATTATTTAAAAGATTGGTATGTTTTTATTATTGCCATTGTCTTTATAGAAACCCAAACGGGAAGGAGGCTCACCTGATGTTAAGTGATACCGCCGCCTATGGACACTCTCAATACCAAAGGTTCGCGAGTGTGTTGCCGGCTTTTTAGAATTTGATGTTTTTTTTCTTGATACACCATTGACATAGACATAGACATAACAGTTTAACATAAGAAAAAGGTTTAATTGTGTAATGCGTGTGTGCTGTGGTTGTAATTGGCCCTGGCTCAGCATTATGCTGTGGAGCAGAGTTGTTCCACAGCGCTGGTCATTCTGCCAGAGACCACAGCAGCTGGTTGTGCATAGTTGTGGTACGCGGCAAAAACTGCCTTGAGAAACGCTCAGTTGTTGAAATAACTTAAACCAGAGTAATGATAAATATTTTTTTTGCCTATTTTGATAAAATTGCGCTGTCAAACGAAGTTTAGCTTTGTAGTCTGTGCTCAACGCAAAATAACATCCAAATATTGTTTTCTGTCTCATTAAATTTTATGCTTACATTACGCCCATATTTGATGCTGAAATTAATAGATCCCATTGTGTAATTCGAGGCGCATGGGCATGAAATTAAAATGATTTAATGAGAATTTCCCCTAACCTTCATTTTATATCAAATTTCATGAATGTTCTATTGTTATGCAGTAACAGCTAATAGGCTGTTTGCTGTCATAAATAATACAGTTTTGAGTATAATAATTAATAATTTTAGTGACACTTTATCTTCGTGTCCCTACCACAGTCGATTGGAACAGATCCGAAGCCATTAATATCAAAAATATTGATTACAATAATAGTAATAATTCTATTACCATTAATGAAATACTGTAATAATCTTTAGTAGTAATAAGGTAAAATGAAATAATTGTATTATTTGTATTCATGTCTATGATAATAAAAACCTTTTGTTAAACTTTATCTAATTTAACTTTATTCAACCAATTTCTGTAAAGTTTTTTTATTAGGGATTTTGTGATAAATTAATGATTATTATTTAGGGTCCTTTAAGAGCGTACCAATTGTTACAATTTAACGCACGCGATCCTTCTGGCAATATGTCCATGGGTATCACTTATCAAAAATATCTTATTTAAAAAATATACATTACAATTTCTTTTATAATCCATAATCCGAGATACCTTATAGATACGTGCTTACTTTGAATCCGCACCTCATTTAACCGCGATTTTATTTACGATTGTCGTACAAGCAGATCCGTAGACAATTTGTTGAACACTTGATCCATTTATTAAGAAATGAGGGGACAGCGAAAAATAACGAGCGGTGAGAAAAACTTTTGCCACTCTCGACAGACGAATTCAACAATTTGCAAATTGTACTTGACGTCACAAATAATTTGGGTTGTTTAAAAAGAGGGTACCCTTAGAGGGTTCTTATATTTCTACACTTATTAAGAGGAACAATCTGTGTTTTCGATAGGCTTTCAAACTAAAGATCAGCTTTGAAAAATTATTTCATCAATAGGACCTAATATTAACTCTGATGAACATAGGGTATGTATTCAAAGTTATGATTCCTTTCGCGATAGTGAAACCCAGGGTGTAAAAAATACCAAAAAAACATTCCCAATCAAAGCAAACTCCTGTACAGTTTTAAAGAAGACATCAATATCTACAAAAAAGACTTACAAAAGTCCATTTACCTAGAAAAGCTTTAGGCTATAGAATATCGTCGAAAAAATGCGGGTAGAACCGTAGAGCACAGCTAGTAATTTAATAAAACAGAATTTTTGTTACTGCTGAAATCAGATGCAGGACACGATGCCATACAGATGACAGATTTAAAACAGTAACCGACTGAACTAATCTTTGGGCTAGTCCAAAGGGAAACTAGGAAATTAGAACAAGCTCGGACCAAAATAGTGGCCAAGGGGATCGAATGGTTAGCCAGATAAAGTTGGATGACGAAGGCAAAAAATAAAATAGGGTGGAAAAAGTTGGAGGAAGCCCTCTCTAGGACAAGACCCGCATCTTAGAATAGTATAATTTTATTTATATCTGTTTTCAATAATTATTATAAGTCAGGTTAAATTTTTTTTAATGGGCAAGCGTCTCATCTGATATTAAGAGATATCGCCGCCCGATAAGGACCCTCAAATTGGTTCGAAAATACGTCGGTGTTCAGCTGGTACAACATAGTGGTGGTGCGCGGCACAAACTGTCTTACAAAACACGCTCAGTTGTGGAACAACAGACGTCGAGGTAATACGGGTGGATTTTTTTTTATAAAATAGGGAGCAAACGGCCAGGAGGCTCACCTGATGTTAAGTGATACCGCCGCCCATGGACACTCTCAATGTCAGAGGGCTCGCGAGTGCGTTGCCGGCCTTTTAAGAACTTGTACGCTTTTTTCTTGAAGGACTATAAGTCGAATTGGTTCGGAAATACTTTAGTGGGCAGCTGGTTCCACATAGCGGTGGTGCGCGGCAAAAATAGCCTTGAAAAACGCTCAGTCGTGGAATGTCGGACGTCAAGGTGATACGGATGGAATTTTGTATTCTGCCTCGACGTCCGATGATGAAACTTAGCTGCAGGTATTATTCTGAACAACTGCTCTGAACACTCTTCATGGTAAATGCGGTAGAAGATGCAGGGTGACCCCACATCTCTACGCAACGCCAAAGGATCGAGCCGCACGGAGATGGATTGGTCATCGACGATTCGAACCGCTCTTCGTTGGATACGGTCAAGTGGAAGGAGCTGGTACTGGGGAGCTCCCACCCAGGGCTGAGAAGTGTACTCTATGTGGGCCAAATTTGCTCTTTATACAAATTGTATAAAAAATTTAAGCACTTGGTTCGAAAATAATATAGGAACTAAATCTTCATAGTATTGTGATCAAAGATCGCCTTGTCTGGGTCTGAATATATTATGACAGTGGCCTTAGGCTTTATAGGATTTACAGTCTTGGGTTATTGCCCATTTAGAACATGTCTGGCCCGAACAATACCGCTAAATATAAGTTATTACTATATTTATAACTATGTAAATATTATTCTACAAACTACGAGATTGCGGAGCAGGAAAACAATAAATCGCTTTTAAAAGTCTTTTTCCAACTTTGATTTTGTTCCCTTTGGAGAAGAGACTTAGGCCAATTAAAGATTTAGGTTGGTGCCTGGTGACCGCAGAGCTGGTGGCTTCCTCGACGAATATATATCGCTATACAGCGAGGAAATGCTGCCAGCGTTAAAGGTATACTGCCACAGGTACCAAACATTTTAAATTTGTTTTAATTTTCTTTTTCATCATTTTTTTTATTATTACTATGCAGGTTAAGAAAATTATAACGCTATATCTGTTTGTTATATATATATATATAGATGATTTTATATTTCCCATAAAATTTCGACCGCACTGATCAGAATTAAGTTTTTTTTTATACAACAAACGGGCAGGAGACTTAATGTTGTCTGAGGTCAAGAAGTATATATTATTGTAATACAGCCCTTAGTCGTACCATCAAGTTGATTAAATTTTACACAAACAACCACAGATTATAGATCAACACACACGGCTCTATTCATAGGTAATGAAGCTTTATCGTGACCAATAGTTCCAGTATGGCACAACGCCAGTATTGGATACCGATATTTTTATTTAAGCTATGTTTTATAGAACAGAGGGAAATCGGGCAGGAGGCTCATCTGTTAAGTGATACAGCCCAAGAATATTCTCAATGCCAGAGGGCGAGCAGTTGCAGGCACAAAGAATTGATACGCTCGTTCCTTGAAGCACCCTAAGTCGAATTGGTTCGAAAATAGACACTTTAAGTTTCCGTAAGTTCACAGTTTTAAAACTTTTTACAAGAACCGGTATGGAGAAGGGACATGACTTAAGCTCCAGTTACTGAAACTGTAAGTGAAACAACGCATTGGAATACAGGATTGGAATCATCTAAGCGCTCTGAATGGGCGCATGGAATTGGAATTATATAGGAAGAGTTCTCTGGTACGTGAGTAAAACACAAGACTGCCCCGGGAGCCTGTTTAAGTCATCCTTGTAACCCGAGGGGTTTTTTTTATATAATAGAGGGAAAGCAAGCCTACGAGATGCCCACAAAGGGCAGTCATCGCGGCCCATGGACAGCTATACTTAGTGGGTGGGTTGCCAGCTTTTGAGGGAGGAGTACACTCCTAACTCTGAATAGTTATAGGTCGTATCTCTCAGGGAAGACTGCCAGTGGAGGACAGTCGATTCCACAGGACACTAGTTCGCAAAAGAAAGTGCCTTATGAAATAGATTGTGGACGACAAGGTGACACGAGGCAGGAGTTGGGTTTTAGTCGGTATTACACAGTCTCTAAGTCAAAGATTCTGGTGTGGGTCTCGCAAACACCAGCTACTTTCGGAGGCAAATGCACTTCCACTTTGCATGAGAATAGAGCCTTAGCGTCAAGATTGACTTCTGACTGATAAGACTGAATTGACATTGAGCATACAGTCAATAATTGACATATTAGATTTTAGTTAATTTTTCTATATTTATTTAGATTAAGTTTCGTCATTCAAATTCTCTCAGTGTCACTGAATTTATGTTCATTTCGTTACGATCTTGCAATTTATCCTACATCTTTCATTTTTCAGTTTTTCCCTTTCTAGGGCTGCCTGGAAGAGATCGCTTGTTAGCAAGTCCGCCCATCGCATCCCTCATAATTTATATTATTTGATTTTGTTTTAATGTAACTAAGTATACATAATATATACTAAGCCACAAAGGAAAATTAACGAGATCTTTTATTATTCTACACATTTAAGTATTTTGAATTAACAATTTATAAAGGCTATATATTTAAAGTATATTGCATGAAATACTCAAAAGATGTTTCAAGACAGTGTTGGCACTTCGCCATTTCGGAAAACCAGCTAACCAGTTCTTTAACAATAGCAAATTTTCAAGTTGCGGACGGAGTTTCCAAAGATATCACACAAAACTACAACAAAATCTTACCTACCCGCAAATGGAACAATTTTATAAACCACCTCTACTTTTACATATATTATAGATCTTGTTTCCCGCTTTCTGCTAATTAATTATATGTTAAATCACGTCTTACTTACGTCAAATTTAAGAAATACTTAATAGTTTAAATATCGCTTTTAAAAAATATATTTACATTTATGTCTTTAAAAATAAAAAGACGCGTGTGTACTTATATATGTCGCAGTAAAGTAGTTAAATCAGAATGTTAATTGAATCTCTAGACAGTTGATTAAATGTCCATATTCAATCAAGTCGCTAAAGTTCCGTCAGACAAGTGAGTGAACGAAACGTTTAACAAGTTTCCTGAACGTTCCTAAGCAACGAGACTAACCTAACCTAACCATTAATAAAGAATTTTAAGAAATATTAAATTATTTAAAACTTATAATATATTATGCATAATATTATTATGGACAGTCTACAGGTTACAACATCGCGTTACTCACGCGATACATATAATAAATAAGTTTTCTATCGGGGAGCTATTTGTTTGTACCCTGGCTGAGTTCACAAGAGTTGCTTGTGACATTATTATAAGATTTAGGTATATACATTAAATTCTATTTAAATTTGATATTTTAAAATATTTAAAAAGAGTACCGAGAGTTGTTTCCCCGGCTTTTTTCTCGGCCTACACCCTTTGTCTTTGCCGATGAGTAGGAATCTGTGCGATACAAATTTCATGATGTAGAATAAGTGATATATATATTCCATAATAAACATGTTTTATTTTGTATTCTACTGAACAGTTTATGTGTATATAAAATTCAATATTCCTGCCAGATCTCTACGCTCGTACAGAACCTTTAACCTTCCGACTCCCAGAACCAACATTGGGTTCCGTGAGCCTCTTCACAGGATTTGTGTTATTTTGGCTACTAGTATATCTGTCGTTCTACCGATCTATAAACTTTGTATTGTCTACTTAAATATTTTGTTCTCTGTCATGTCACGTTTTGTTTTGCTTTATATCCTTTTTTTTATCAGTGAAACTTTTTGTGGATATATCCAATGCTTTAATTCTTATGTTTATATTTCTTTTCTGACTTCTACTTTTAGAGATGTATCTGTTTGTTTCCCAAATGAATAAATAAATAAATATTGTGTAGTTCTATAGTATTCATAAGTTAACTATCTATACATATATAGAATAATTATTGGTTGTATTTGCGACGACGCTGTTTCGTGTATTCGCTTCAATGAAAAACTTTATACGTCCTTAGTATTGCCGTAATTTAAAATTATGTAAAATAATTATAAGTTTATAATAATACATAGCTTCAATCCGGTAAAGTGTTTTCTTTCAATTTATACCTTCCTTGACGTGGTACATGTGCACCAAATGGCGGACGACAGAACCCCAAGGTCCGTACTGACTTCAGAACCCGGTGGCCAGAGAAAACACAGTAGACCGTGGCTGCGTTGGTGGGATGGAGTTGTCAATGGGCCTCAAGATGGCCTATTCAATGTTCCTGCCAGATCTCTACGTTCGCACAGAACCTTTAACCTTCCGACTCCCAGAACCAACGGCTACCGCGAGCCTCTTCACAGGTGTTCCACTTTGGATTCTGCTACTAATACCGACCTTTCTTCGCACTCCACTGCTTCATTTAAGAGTAGCTTAAAACAACTATAATTGTCCTAAGCCTTGTTTCTTTCTTCTTTACTATACTAGCATGTTTGGGGTTCTCCTGATTTACAAACTTTGTGTTGTATTGTCTACTTAGATAACGTTCTGCTGTCACGTTTTGTATTATTTTGTTCTGTATCTTATTTTATATCAGTGATACTTTTTATGGATAAATGTGTTAATTTTATGTTTTAGTCTTCTTTCACACTGTATAGAGATGTATCTGTTTTGTTTACTAAATAAATAAATAGGCTGTATAGACATTGATGATGATAGATAGATAGAATAATTTTGTGACATTTTATAAATAAACCTCGGGTGAGCCAGGTTCGTTACCCCCTATTGTATAAATGCCTCTAAATTTTTTATAAGTTCAAAGCCATTTCGATACTCCATATAGATTTAAACGATTTACATGTAACATTCATTAAAATTTGTTATCGGAGCAAGGAAATTGCCTGTCCAGCTCAAACGGTGATCGATAGACCGCAAATGTCAACAGGTTTTTTTGTCAGTCACTTAACGAATGGAAAGTCGAATTGTGCTTTAAATGTACTATAGATAAAAGTGTCATGTTTGCCTTTTAAAAGCTCGTTTATTAATCTATATAATTAAAAATGAATCGCAAAATTGCTCAAAGTAATAGTCAAACACAGTTGGACCAATACGAGATTTATTTTCCCTTGGTTGGAGGGTTTTATGGCGAGAAAATTGGTAGGAACAACCTAAAAGCCAGTTTTAATTACAAAAAAACGTCTAATTATATAGACGATCGATTAGAATGTAACAAAAACATTTTCAAATCTTTGTGATGCAGTATTAGGTCACGCAATTTTTGGAGATTCTTGACCCCCTCCCCCCCATGAAACGCGCCGTAACGTTTCTGTATCCAATAGTAAAACGTTTCGTAACCAACCCTTTGCCCCGCATAACCAATACCAGTACCTCTCTGACAGAACACCGTTATAAAAGGAAATGGACAACAGATCTCGGAAGCTCTTGATGGGATACCTCACATCGGACCGGTCATCCTTAATTAGGAATAAGTCTATAATTGATCGTCCATCTCATATTCATCATCTATTATACGGGACGATTCAATTTTCTTATTTAGTTAAGTCTTAATTATAAGTAGTAATTTAATTAAAGTTATATAAATACATTTTGGGTTTTTTTGGTATTCACCGCTGGCCCTCACTTAATTAGCACTAGTCCCAGGCCCTTTTATTTATTAACATTAACACTTCGTTACATTACAATATAAAAATTGTATTTAATTAAATGAAAAGGAGGACAACTGGCGGCTTTGTCGCTCTGTTTTTCTTTACTCACAGTAAAGTAAAACAAATGTATTAAATTACATATGGTAGGCAAGAAGTGCAAAAATACATATTACATATAGTTATAAAGAAGAAACTAAACAGGAACAAAAAATAAACTAAAGTGATACTGGTTACATGAAAAGTAAAAAGTTATTTTATAAAGTAAAGTTATAAACAAATAGTAAGATTATCAACTAGATAATCCTTAACTTTATAGTTGGCCTTTTTAAACGGCTTTTCTTTAATACATTTCTTAAATTTATTAAAAGGCTGATAAAATAAAAGAGCCTCTGGGATTTTATTAAAGAGTATCACTTTTCTCAAAAAAGAATTACGAACTATAGATTTTTTTGTTTAGTATAATTGTAGTATGTTATATATAATTTATGTTAGCTGTGGATATATACATATCCTTAAACAATTTAAAAGGGACATTAGGGACACATTTACAACACCGAACCAAAAACGGCGATTGAGAGACATAATTGTCGTGTGAAATCTTCCGTGTCCAAGTGTCAGATTGACAGCTGACAGAGACAAATGACATTTGCTTCCGGGTTGAATAAAACGTTACGCAAACAATTTTTAGCTCTTGGGAGTTTAAGATTTAGGGAGCGTTCAAGTATTACGTCACGCAATTTTTTGAGATTCTTGACACACACCCCCCACTTGAAAGTACTGGTAAGTGGAAGATAATATTAACAATAACGCGTAATTCAATCCCCGCCCCGCATCGTAACGGTTTACAAGAGGAGGTCGTAGGTTCGATCCCCGGCTGTGCACCAATAGATTTTCTTTCCATGTGCGCACTTAAGATTAGCTCGAACGGTAAAGGAAAATATCGTGAGGAAACCGACTTGCCTTAGACCCAAACAGTTGACGGCGTCTGTCAGGCACAGAAGGCTGATCACCTACTTGCCTATTCAATTTACAAATGATCATGAAACAGATACAGAAATTTGAGGCCCAGACCTAAAAAGGTTGTAGCGTCATTGATTTATTTATCCTCAATATCTTCCTTTACCGTACGAACGACTGTCACGCACATAGAAACAACATTTTTAAGTGGTGTCCAGCTGTAAATCGAACCCTCGACCTCGGGAGAGAATTTTCAATTATTAATAATAAATAGTAACAACCAACACACAAACATACAGTATTTACAATACTCCTAACCTAGATAATAATAATAAATAGGCAAATTAAAACAAATTTAAAAAGTTTGGTCCCTGTTGGTCCCTCGCTGTACTCTTCGCGTTCTCATTAAATAAGTTTTATATATAATATCTAAATAATTATCGAATACAGATACCGGCAAACATCTTGAACAAATGTCCTTGCCTGTGCAAGGGACGGGTCGATCGCGTGATTAGTAAATCAGTTGACGTTTGTGTCCCACGCTATGTACGACGTAAACTTTCCCCCACTCCCTTGTTTAATGCTCAGGAAGTTTGCCGGTACCTGTACCTAGAAGTAAAATATTTTAAAATTGATACTTGAAAAACAATACGATTTTTTGGTACTACATGACATAATCTGAAATGAAATTAATTGCAGCTCACTTCTAGAAAACTGCCCTTCCATGTTCCTGACTCCAAGACTCGTAATCGTTATCGCGTTCCTCATAACATCACCAACTATGCAAGCTCAGTTTTGTATCGCGCAGCCCGAACATATAACAACGACTATTGCGGAATTTCAAAAGGAGTATTAAGGATATCTATCTATATACATTTTATTGTGTATATGTCACTGGCCTTAGTATATATGTTAGTTATGTATTTACATCTGTTCGACGTCCTGGGGGACAGAAAAAGCTGTGTCAAATTTTGTGTTTCCACCGCAACAACTTCTTTTCTAATTCAAATTATGTATATAATAAATAAATAATAATCAACAATCAATTCACCTACATCACCATCACACAACACCTGAGTTAGGTTAACTTAGTTGCATGTATTTAAAAATTGTTATAGATTTTTTCATTTCGTTAATATTTGAAGCTTTTATTATGTTAGCTTTTATATATCTTTGTTGTAAATACTTCATGTTAGTTGTAGGCTTATGAGATATATAAAGCACAAATATAGCTTTTACATAATGTGCTTATTATGTGGATGGCCTTGAGACAGTATTAACAACTTGTCATGTCACTTTACGACCCTTGTCTAAATACACAATAAACTTCTGACTGAAATTCAATTATATCCTTTCATAAGTTTAATTGTTTAAAATGTTTCTGTATATCATCAGCACTACAACCCCTGTAACCCAACCCAACTCTAGACCTGATAAGAACAGATTATTATGATATAAACAAATTTTGGTTGGATTGATTGTAACTTGGCTATTAAAAAATTCTTCGAGTAGTTCAATCTTGCTACCCCTGGATCGACAGAGTTGAGGAGGAACTGCTGCACTTAATGCCAGCAATTGGCTAAAGGTGGACAGCCTACGGAGTGAGTACAAGTTTATTGCTATAAGATCTGGACCATTTAGAACTGTGGGGTGGGGGGGGGGGGGGGTTACAGGAGGTACAAATGAAGTGATTCGCCTAAACTTTTAGATGATAATTAAACATATACAGAAATCTGAGGCCCAGGCCTATAAGGTTGTAGCGCGTTGTACATATGAATTTCTACTAGCTATGATAGAAGCCTTATTACAATAGAATTGGAAATGGCTTCAGACCTAATAATATTATCCAGATAATCCATGACTACAAAGTTCATTCGCATAATGAAGACGACATGTCAAAGTTCTCTATGTCAGGATTCTATTGTTTTTGGTTACAGATAATATTTGCTAATCTGTGAAGCCATAGATATTGCAAAACATTAATATGGTATATATATAAGGTTGTAGCGCCGTTGATTTTTTTTAATGTTTTATTTATAACATAATTACAACAATAAGTATTTGTCCTATATTCATATGATGTTAAGTGAGCCCATGTACACTCGCTAGCCTTTTAAGAATTGGTACGCTTGAAGGACTCCAAGTCGAATTGGTTCGGAAATACTCAAGCTAGTTGTAGTAATCTTTTGAAACAGCTCTTTCTTTTTAAGATTTATAAATAGGCACTTGTGACACTGGAAGCTCTGAACGCGAGCCAAAAATTCGAGTAAAATTATATTTTTTTCTCGCTTCATTTGTCGCAAAATACATATGCCAATCAAATACGCTTTTAAATGGTCTGTGGCAAACACGAAAATGCACTTTGAATTTAAAATTATTAAACGAAAGTACGTAGCTGAAACTGATTTACTCAGTGGCACTAAAACCTTTTTAGATCTGGGCCTTAAGTTTCTGCATCTGTTTCATGATTATTTGTCAATTGACTATAAGTCAAGGCGATCAGCAAGCAGCTCTCCTTTTCGTCGACTTTTTGGGTCTAAAGCAAGTCGGTTTCCTTACAATATTTTCCTTAACCGTTGCGTACCGTGAAAGTCCCTTGGTACACAGTCGGTGATCGAACCTACGACCTCAGAGATGAGAGTCGCACGCTGAAGCCACAAGACTAACACTGCTTACTGCTACGTACATAGCCGATAAAAAATTTAACAACGAGAAATCTTTTTAATGGAAATTGTTTCAATTTAAAAAAAGTTGTTAAACTATGTAATATATATAACCCTATTACTTCCAATAGCGAATTTTTTTCTCTTTCATATTGTTAGCTATCACCGTTTGCAAATTACCATACAGGCTAATTATAGATCTTAAAGACCGACAACGCACTCGCGAGCAATGTGCCCCACTCTTAAATTCATTCGCACATTCGCATATACTCAAGGGCTTAGTTGTAACACTGAGACTATTTGAATGAACCATGTACCAGGGTATAGTTGCCCACAGGGGCTCCCCAGTATCCCCACTAGCGTGAGATCAATTGTGTCATATATCACGAATAAAGTTTTAATATCATTTGGCCAAGTTAGCAAATTTCTTTTTGTCTTACAATGTTTGGCCCACAGTAATGTAACTTTTTTGGTTTATATGGGGCAAACGGGCGGAGTCTCATCTGATATTTAATGCCCATGGACTCACATTGTTCACTCTCTTTTGACTTGCGTCCTGCTAAGGAATTCCTTACCAATTGTTATCAGACGACATCAGTCTTAAAATATATTTTATAAAATCTTTTTGATCATTTTTCTTCTGCCTCATAATAAGCTACTTATAAATATTCATTCTTACTCAATTAACCATTGGATTAGCTTTTACATTTTTGTTTATACATATCATTATTTATATTTTATCTTTAGATTTTACTTTATTCAATTCTATTTATAGTTACATGTTATATTGAGTTATTTTTGTTAATGAATTATGTACCCCTTGTACTTTACCCTCTGTAGGTGTTCCTTTTTTTATTGACCCATATTAGGGCTGCCTGGAACAAATCGCTTGTTAGCGATAAGGCCGCCCGTTGCCTAACTACTTATGTAACTTGTTTTTTTATATGTATGATTTTGTATATTATTGTAAGGAAGTGTAAATAAATACATTACCAGAAGGCTCGCAAGTGTATGTCTTTTAAGAATTGGTACGCTCTTTTCTTGAAGGAAAGAGTTTCCCTCTTGGTGGTAGAGGAGAAATTCTCGTTTTTTTATCTATTTATTTAATTAAATGCTTTAACATGTCATCAGGATCTTGTTGTAATGGCTGAAGGTGCTTACAAACATACAGTAAAACCCTTGGCGATTTAAAAGAGTCACTGCCAGTTCTTCTTTTCTCGCCCTTGATTTGAGTACGGGCAGTAAATTTAGCAGCTTCAATTCCTTTATTTATTTATTTATCAACACTTCGTTACATTACAATATATAAAATGAACATAATTAAATCAAAAGGAGGGCAACTGGCGGCCTTATCGCTTTCGAGCGATCTCTTCCAGGCATCCACCGACGTTCATAAGTACATTACCTAATTAATAAATGTTTTATTTAAAAAGAACTAATTTAACCAGATGGACCGATCAAGTGGAAGACTAACGGTCTCCAAAATTATATAATTATATGAGAGATGCTGGAAACAAACCGGTGGAAACAGATTGTCCAATCCAGGTGTTTCCTTGCTGACCACGACCCTCAGACAAGTCCTACCGTCTGAAGAGAGAGAGAGTTTAAACCTGCGATTTAATCGAGTCACGGAGAGATGATTGCCAGTTCTCTCCTTGCTCCGATATTAGAACTGTTACATGATTTTTTTAAATAGTTGTAATCTATGAAAATTTATACCGTCTGTTAAATGTTACGCGTGCGTAAGGTGTGAACAAACCTGTCGATGGACAGAAATATCCCGTTGGTATTTCGGGACGCCGCAGCTTATAAACGTATAAACAAGTACTTTTTTTTAGATAGTTTTGTGTTTTTATTTACATGAGCTTGCCAACTCTAACCTCACTGATTGGTTCATTTGTACGTGACTCTTATTGGCAAACAACAAACTCGAATAGACGAACAAATATATTCATGTGTAAAAACTAAAAAAAATGTTTTCAAACAGTTTGAATTAAAAATAATAAATATGTATTGATCCTTCACTATAATTTCAATAGATGACAATTAAAACAAAAAATGTGTGTGTGTGTACTAGTGAACACACGTAAGTGAAACTTCTTTATGACCTTATTTTTCGAAAAATGATCTACTATATGCAACTTTACAGAAATTTGTTAAATAAAGTTAGATTAGATAAAGTTTAACAAAAGTCTTTTATTATCGTAGACGTGAATACAAATAATACACCACCGTGGACAACAACGATGCTGATGTGTAATAAATCCTTGCCAATAGCCATTAGGCTTAACATCAGGTGAGCCAAGTTAGCCTTATACTATAATGAACTACCAGTTCTCAAATCAAGGAGCAGAACCGTTTCCAGAGGTTTTAATACCAATATATATTTAAATTAACTTGCATCGTAAATGAAGCTCGAAGCTAAAATACTAGAACGAACAAATTAATTAGCCCAGCCGTGTGGAAGGCTTGTCGCTTCAGGTCAAGGGCGTGGTTCGTCGATATCCGAGAGATTCAAGTGCTTCATATAACTTTATCTCACACTGAACTACTTCGTGATTCAAGAATGTGTTTTATTGATTGACATATAAAACCCAGGGTGGGTAGGTTCATAAAAAGTCTTTCACCAAGAATTCTCGGTCGTGTTATTTTGAAAATGCTTGGTAATAGCGAGGCGTGGAATGTTTCCTTGTGTGAGTCATCAATTACAGAAGGAGTATGCAGAAAGACAGACATGATAACCCTTTTGAGATACAGAAGGGGAGGGAAGAGAAGAAAATTCACAGATCTCCTGCTATCTATGTAGACTACATATTGTCAATACCATATGGATAGCAAAAGAACCTACGCAAAGCCCAGCCTACGGCAGTCATCGTAGCCCTTGTACACCCATTTTAGTAGGTTCATTGCCAGCCATTGGTCTTAGTCAAGTATGCTCTTTTTATAAACAAGACCGAGGTGGTCCTGCAGAGCATGGAACTTTTTATTCCATTCTCTGCGGTGCCGATCGGTAGCATCCCAGCCTTGGTTTAGGCGTTCTTGCAAACTGGCTTTGCGCCGTAAGCGTGAATGCTTTAAAGCCTGGGCTGAAGCGGCGACATCCTGTGATGCGGCTATCGGCGAACGTAAAAAAGCATACAATTCAGCCTCTAAGTCCTTCAAACGGGAAATCGCTGAGGCAAAGTCAGAGCATATTGCCAGATTTGGTGAGAAACTGGCCCACCTCCCCTCGGGAACTCGAGCCTTCTGGTCTCTTGCGAAAGCTGTCCAAGCGAATTTCTGTCAGCCCACCACTGCATAGGAAGGACTGGCCCATATGGCAAAAGAGAAAGCCGATCTTCTAGGCTGTCTCTTTGCGTCGAACTCCATCATGATCAAGGGAAGGAACCACCGACATTATTGCGGTGTGATACTACTCCGTAAAGCTGTATCTTCCTTGGTCAAACATAAGTTGAGCTGGCCTGATGGTATTCGGGGGGAATTGTATTGTACTGCATACTAGTTGGCTCCGGTTCTAACGCGCCTTTTCCGGTATCTGTACTCGCTCGGATATGTTCCACTAAAAAAGGCGATCGCTGTGATCTCTCCAACTATCGCCCAATAGCTATAACCTCCATGTCCTGTCTCTCTGCTTCTTGAGTGAGTGATGAAAAAAAACGTGACATACTTGTATATATGCGTACAAATAAATGTAACTTGATCAATTCATTTGTGATTTCCATTTACCTACTTCTCTATATCCATACAAAATATCTATCAAACAAATAAAATTTAAATGTTCTTTTGAAAGAGCAACCATTGCATCAGCATTTTCTTATGACCTTCAACTATCGTCAGTAAACCGACTTTACAGACAACCGATTTTTTTTATTGTTTTCATGCTGTGATGAAAACAGTGAGTACTCCGTGCAAGATTTTTTAGAGATTTAGATTTTAAAGTATTTCAGTCATTTTGGTAGACTAATAAAAATCTGAACCTGACGGAGATATTAAGGTTACAGATTTGCGCCTTGTATTGTTTTTTATAGAACAGGGGGCAAACGGGCAGGAGGCTCACCTGATGTTAATTGACACCGCAGCCCATGGACACTCTTAATGCCAGAGGGCTGGCGAGTGCGTCGCCGGCCTTTTAAGAATTAGTACGCTCTCTTCTTTCAGGGCAAACTGCGCCTCTCGTATGTCCAAAAACAATTCACCCCACTATTTCGACGGGAGTTCAACCCATAACCGTAACAGTAAATTTTAAAAATCAAGCATCTATTTATAATTGTTACAAGCTTTTAATTAATTTTCTTCCCGCATTTTCTGAAAACTCCTAACGTCGTGGGTTCCTATCTCGCAGACTTCTTTAGCGACAGTACTTTATAATTTCTTTAAAATATTAAGTGTATTCTTTTGCGAGCAGTGTTGGTGTGGCTTCAGTGGCTTCAGCGTGCGATTCACGACAATGAGGACGTAGGTTTAATCCTCGGCTGTGCACATTTAACATTCGCTCGAACGGTGAAGGAAAACATCGTGAGGAAACCGGCTTGCCTTAGACCAAAAAGGTCGTGTGTGAAAAACAGAAGGCTGATCACCTCCTTGCCCATTAGATTGACAAATAATCATGAAACAGATACAGAAATCTGAGGCCCAGACCTAAAAAATATTATTCCTTTTTTATCTATTATTTATTTATTAACATTTCGTTGCGTGTATACAGAAATATAGTACAATTAGGATTATTAAATAAAAAAGCTTTAACGCTTTCGAGCGATCTTTTCCAAGTAACCTCTGTGAGAAAACAAAGTGCAAAAATACATAAGACATATAGGTATTAAGGCCCATGTAAACAGTCAAATTGACAGTAATAAAAAATATATATATTAATAATATTATTAGTACTTAATTGACTTACGTTTTCTGTTTCGTATATTTTGTTTAACAAATAATTTTGGTTTTGTTAGTCTCGAGTTTTCCTTCATAATATGTATATGTGTGTAAGATAACATATAGATAAATCCTTCGGAAACCAACATGCCTTTATCCGAAAAACCTTTTACATAATCTTAATATAACTATTATTCAGAAGTAGTTTAATATTTGTTGTTGTTGTAATATAAAATACTTGTTTACACGTGAATTAATAGACACATAGAAGCGTGAGTATAATCGAAACAATTCAACCGCTTTTCGATGCCAAAAGAAAATTTAAACAACATAACTAAAACATGAAAAAAAAACAGTTCAAAAGCTCTGGAAAGTGGCCGAGCTTTTGTGATGAGTCTAATCTTCGTGCTGAATGGCTTGATTGAAATATTCCCGTCAAAGTAAGAGTAACCCGGGGTCCTAGACAATGGGCGTCCCGCCTCGGGCCGCGTTCATTATCGCCATTCGTCGGGTACTCTCGTGTCCCTTTGTCTAGACATCACGCCCTCAGGTAATCGAACTTAAAAAGCTTAAATTTTTGCCTCTTTCTTTACATCCATACGAAAGGAAAGCTTATGGTTGTCTGTTAACGATTTTAAACTATTCGACGTTAGACATCGGACGTCGAGACTGAATACGAAATTCTACATTTCACAAGGTCCGTCGTTTCAGGACTGAGCGTTTTCAGGCAGTTTCTGTCACGCACCACCACTATGTGGAACCGGTTTACTTAACTCACTTGACTTAGTGTCCTTCCAGAAGAGAGCGCACCAATGGTTAAAGTGCCGGCAAAGGCCTTTACAAAATATACTAAACCTACAGTTGTGTAGAAAAAAAGTACATATTAAACTCAAACGTAAAATAACTTGATTCATATAGGTAACGTAGTACACTTATGAACCGTCAACAGAAAACATTTAATATCAGGTCGCAAGTCAAGAGCGGGCAAGAAGAACTGGCAAGAAACTCTCTGCCACTCTTTTTAATCGCCAAGTTTTGAGTCATACAAATTTTTTAAACTGGAGCAAATCAATCCCAAGGAATAGGATCATTTAAATATTCGTCAAATTTATAAAAAAAAATATTGATTAATTTACGTTTAACGAGAGTTTTGAATTTATTGAATAATTCTCTAATTTCGCTTGGATTATAAAAACAAAGATAACGTTTATCTTCTGGAGACTGGTTGGTCGTACGCTTAGATTTGATCTGTGTCGAAATGTTTTGTCTAGTAAGTAATTACAAAGCATTGCAATTAAAAACTCGGAACATACCCTTAGACCTATCGTAGCCATTGCACCCATTTGCAAAAGGACTATCAATTACTAACATTGTTTTGTTCTCAGGTTTTTATATTGATTGGAAACAAAGCTGTTAAGTTAGCCAATGTAATTCATAGATTTCGCAATTAATAATTTTACTATTTATTACTAAGTATACTTTATCATATGTAATGCATGCGAACAGGGCTCGATTAAGGGGACTACAGCCGGGACCTCCACAAAATACTCCCACAATATAGACTTCAGAAAAAATGTTTTAAATTCCGACTGCTTTACCTTTACCTTTGTAAAAAGATGATTCTATTGTTCTTAAATATTACCAGAAATCATTGACGTTGCCTCCAGACCTCTAAATCCAACCGTGCGAATAGGCAAGCATCCAAGAATCTTAGTGTGCTCGGCAAGACACTTCGCTCTAGGCTATCGCTTGCAACTGTATGAAGCGCAAATTCGGCCCCACATGGAGTAGTGTTCTCACGAGCCCTTTGGCATTGAGTGTCCATGGGCCATGGGCTGCGGTATCATTTAACATGAGATGAACCTCCTGCCCCTTTGCCCCGTTTTATATTAAAAAACACGAACTCAGGAGCCCTCTGGCATTGAAAACTGTATCCTAGAAAACTCACCTCATAACTTCTTGGCGAATTCTTTAAGGTATATACAGGCTATAGAATTCACTTCCAGTCCCTATTCGCTTAGCTCCTTCTCTATCTTCCTTTAAATTTCTTCTGTACAAACATTACCTATCGACATCGTATCCCCAACTTTAACACTTTTTAGTAGTTAACTAACTGACATGAGACTGATCTTGGATTGGATTATCGTGATGTTTTTATACTCATGTGCACGTTTTTATATTGTCTCCATATTTTGTTCCATTACTTTTGTCTAAGAAACTATATGTCTTATTTATTTTTGAACTTCTTGCCTTCTCCAATTTTTTTTCAGTGTTTGCCTGCCCTCCTTTTTATCCAATTGTATTCTATTATGACGTGGTAATGTATATAAAAATGTAAAGGCAACCTAAGACAGACCGAGACTTCAGTCTACTTACGTGAAACTTAGACACAAAGGAAAAAATAATGCTCCATTCCAACTACGAATATCATCTGAAGGAAATTACAATACGGCAAAATGTAATTTCCTTCCCCCTCAAACATTTCCCAACAGATGTACTCTTATATTGAATTATTTATTTATTTATTTCGCAATCCGTTGTCATATATATATATATTCGTCGTTTTGCCATGTATATTACTTCCAGGAAACATTTTTTTTAGTTTAGTAAAAATAACCTATCTACTTTAATAAGATAATAGGGGCTGATCGTTGAGGGGTGACAAATTAGGGTTGTATGTATTTTTGTATGGTGTGTCTTAAAAAAATTGTTTTAAAAATAAATCTTAGAGGTGGACATCCCTTATCACTTAGGGGTTTGAAAGATAGATAGTAGCCGATTCTCAGACTTACTGAATATGCATCAAAAAATTCATAAGCATCCGTCGAGCAGTTTAAGCAGCAGGAGTACGGGAACGTACATTGTGACACGAGTAAAATATATATAAATAGATATAAACTTATATATAAACAAACAATTACACTAAGAATATAACCAGATATACATCATACATTATATAAGAACGTTTTATTGATCTCACTTTGTTGAATATAGAGCACGATACGATTAAAGAAGGCTTTATTGAAAGTGTTACTTTGCCGATATCAAATCCAGAAAAACTTATTTGTAACGGTTTTGTTTTATTTAATATCCTAGTCGTCAGAACCTAAAGCAAACTAAGGGCCCCTTGGTAGAATTTCCTACAGGCTCCGCGGTGGCTTGTTCCAGCACTAATAAGCAGGTAGGCTTATTAAAAAAAAACAGATATTTAAAGCAAAGACCAACGGCTTTGACGCCACTGATATACTGTATGTGATCCGCCTACTCATTTGCCTCCGGTCACATAAATCCTACTTGCTTATCAGGAGAAATGATACAGACATCTAAAGCAAAGACCAGGAAGAAAACACTTTTTTAACCGGATTAAAGCCATTTGTATTATTATAAACTTAAATTTTTTCTTTACATAATTTTAAATTTAATTTTTCCGACGTTTCGCGTGCTTTACAGCGTGCATGGTCACGGTGACTGAAGACAAAAGGTGTTGAATGTCAAAAGTATCACAGCTGTATAGAAAGTTGTGTTATCTATATATCCCGGAGTTGATATCGACTAAAAACAAATAATTATAAGTTTATAATAATACAAATAGCTTTAATCCGGTTAAAAAGGTGTTTTCTTTCAATGTGTAAAAGCTATGTTAACAAAACACAATACGAAAGACCAGGAATTGAATTGTTTAATCGTTAGAGTTATACACATAATAGTCCTGCGAAGCCTGGACAGTTTACTACGCACATTAAGGATGCACGTGACAACTATACACATCCAGTATGAAACGTGATCTGAAGAGCGATGTCTCATTTGTGACCACTTACATGCAAATGAACTATTTGCTACTTCGTACAAGATCCACGAAACCTGGACAAAAACTCAAATATTCCATGTATGAAGCATCACTATTAGAATCCTAGCTTTAAGACGTCAAAAGCCAAAATGTCCACCAATTCCAGCTCCTTACGCCATATTTTTAATTGTTTGTTCTGGGTGCGTTATGAGCAGCTACCGAAGAGAGCTTGCTATATCAATATATTTAGAATTATGGTGCGTGCATAATGGGGAGAGGTCTACGGGTTCCAAGCAAGAATCTGAGGCGGAAGTCACAACTTTTGGATATACTGAGGGCACACCACAACAGCGCCACTCACGGGATACATCTAATAAATAAGTATCATATTTGTTTGTTCACTGGCTGAGTTCACATGAGCTGCTTGTTATATTATAATTGTATTTAGGTGTATACATTAAATTGGATTTTAATTTGGTATTTTAAAAGCGTACCGAGAGTTGTTTACGCCGGCTTTTTCTCTCGCTCTCAGTCTTCTTTGCCGATTTGTCTGGGATATAAATTTAATGACGTGAAATAAGTGATACATGTATCTTATATTATCATAATACATTATAATTATATTTGATAGGTTGAAAGTGTAGGTATAACTGTCTAGTCCTATCGTATTAATAACTGTTAATATAGAATAATTATATGGGAAATAAATGTCAAAATGTAGATAAATGCATGTCAATAGAGGCCGGGTAGAAATTTAATCGTAAAACGAATATCTGGCTTTCATTCACTCTTTATTCACCTAGCCCTACACCCTGCTGAAGCAATCTATGCTTTGAAATTCTCGCTCCCTCTCAAAGCTTCAAGCCGTTAATTATCGTGGTAAGCCTGCCCGATAGCTTTGAGATAATACCACTGTTAAAATTATTATCAATTTAATATTCTTTAATATACTAACAGCGCCATCTGATAACAACTAATTGTAACTCTTACTAATAGTCTATGTATTAATAAATAGTTAGTCTTATAACATACAAGCGTGTTTAACCAGGTTATGGGCCCAGTCCTCGTAATTGTCGCGACCTTTTCGTTTCAGCACATTGACTAGGACTTGGGACACAATTGAACAAAAGAACTTTAGATAATTTTACCTACGACATTACGGTAGTGTAACCCAAGGTGTGGGAAATATCACCAAAATGTCAATATGCTGTGGATACTATTGACAATATGAGCGAAGTGGTTTACAGTTTATAGAAGACATCCATCTACAACCATACCATAGGTTAACATAGGTCTAACCATAGGCGAATGGAACCACAGAGCACTACTAGTTTTGAAATATATTAACATAAATTTCTAAGATAAGATCAATTTAACGACATATCTATGTACCAATTAATATGGGGTCAGAACTGTCTCATGAATTGGTGTATATAATCTCTAATATACAAAATTCTCGTTCGTTACTCCTCCGAAACTGCTCGACCGATGCTTATGAACTTTTTTAAGCATATTCAGTAAGTCTGAGAATCGGCTACTATCTATCTTTCAAATCTCTAAGTGATAAGTGCTGTCAAACCCCACAAAAAATATATATATAATATATACAACGCTAAATTGTCACCCCTCTACAATCAACCCCTATTTTTATTATAGTAGATAGGTTTTATTGAACTAAAAAAAATGTTTCCTGGAATAATATACATAGCAAAACGACGTTTGCCGGGTCAGCTAGTATATATATAGGTATGAAGATATCTGGCCTCAACGTTTAAAGTACTGTATTGCAGCCATGGAGACCACTCCGAATAAACTTTGTATATTTTAAATTGTATTATGTATTAAACTGATACACTGTAAAAGTAATAAATATTATTTGCAATAGAATTTTTTTACATTGTTTATGGCTAGAATAGGTATGTATGTTTATTCATTTGATTTCAAATAAAGTTTTTAACATTACAGATTATAACTGGTTGTAGTGTTGCCTTCAGCGTGGTCTAAGCTCGTAATTTCGATCCTCGGCTGTGCACCAATGTACTTTCTATATGCGCATTTAACATTCGCTCGAACGGTGAAAAACACCGTGAGGAAACCGGCTTGTCTTAGACCCAAAAAGTCGACGGCGTCAGGTACACGCTGATCACTTGTCTATAAGATTGATGATCATGAAACAGAAACAGAAATCCGAGGAACAGACCTTCAAAAGCTTGTAGCGCTGTGTCTTTTTTAATTTACTCAAAACGTAAATAAACAATTTCGGCGTTACAGTTTGTATTTAACACAAAAACAATTTTGCACATTCAGTTTGAAATTCCCAAGTTAAACCTCGCAACTAAAGCTCGAAAAATTGAATATTTTTCAGTTTTGCAAAACTTTTTCATATACAGTTTTACATCCCAGCCTTCCATGGACGTATCCAACTCTAATGTAATTATTTTAATCGCAAAAGGCACACATTACGCTAATAAAGACTAGGCCCACTCATTATAGGGCTGCTGACAAAACAATAGACTAAGAGTCCTATGGGTCCTACAGAGTTTCATCACACGTCGAGGCCAGTTTACCAAGTACCAACCATCACCTCCACGTCCATCGTTTCAAAACTGAGCGTTTCTCTAGACAATTTTTCTCACGCACCACCTATATGTGGAACCAGCTGCCCACTGAAGTATTTCCGAATCAATTCGACATCTCAAGAAAAGAGCGTACTAATTTTTAAAGGCCGTCAACGAGCCCTCTGACATTGAGTGTCCATGTAACATCAGGTGAACCTCCGGCGTGTGGGTTACTGAGAATGAAAATGCTGAGAAAGCATGGCGCAGTCATCAAGGGACTCACGACAAACCAATTCGGACCTTTATGAAATGAGCAAAAGGCAATGCACACGATCCATCTCGACATTTACATAAGATTAGCGTCTGCCCGTTCGCTTTAAATACATTATTTATTTATACATAACCAAATTTCAACAAATGTTATAAAACAATTATAGATAAGTGATTTTTATTAAATTAAAAACCTTATGCTAACCTTATATATGCTCTAAGTACATTTTTAAAACAGCATAATACCAAGTTCGTAAAATTATCATGGAAAAGTCAAGCGATGTAACTCAAAGTATCTATTAATTTTTATTGCTTACGAAACGTTAAATTTAACGGCAGTTATCTGTTATAAATGTAGAGAACTTAACTGACTTTGATGAGATTGATTAATAGCCCACTCGGTAAATTCACGGCTTTCCGCCATTTGAGAATTGGTAGTAAATTTATTCAAAATGTAGTGGACCCGACAGAGGTTGTCCTGTCTTAACTATGAATACTGATTTCGGATTGGTATAATTATCTAAAAATGCTTTATCATATATAACATTCTTTGGTTGTTTTTTAGGCACGTATATAAATAGTTTTGTTGGTATTCCACCACACGGGAACAGACGACATATAACTGGCCATGTGAAAAACATGGATTTTCAAGATGAATGCACATCTTTTCCGGGATGAAAAGCTCTGTGAAACCAAGAGCCATTGTTACGCTCTTCTTTGACTTAGCGGAGGTGTTCGATCTCTCATTCTTTATCATAGTCAAAATCAAATATTCATATAGGTAACACAATCTACACTTATGTACGTCAAAAAGAAATATACATTAAATGCTTCAAATTTTACATTTACTGCCAGTTCTCAAATCAAGGGCGTAGAACGGAATAGAAGAACGGGAAATAAACTCTCCGCCACTCTTTTTAATCGCCATGCATTTTATGTTTGCAAATGTGTGTACAAAAGTTTTTTTTAACTCGAACTAGCTTAATAAAGTATCTAAGGAGTTTAATGGCGTTTTGACACAGAATTAATCATAATACAATCCTTAAATATTTTTCCCCCTCAACCCCGGGAACTCGTAATAACTACTTATATTTGTGTCGACTAAATTCCTATCGCCTGCAGGCACGAGGGTGAACATCATTGTATTGACATCAGGGGATTGAGTTGTTTGTAATAGAAATTCCCTTTTGAAATTAATCGAAATATTTGCCCCACATGACGTTATACACTAAGAACAGTGTTTGCCAAGTAGTCTAAATATTAAGACGGTGCAGCCAGTTCTTCTACCTTTCTAATCGCCTTTGAATTGAGAACGGGAATGTCAATTTAGGAGCATTCCATTTTTTGACGTTTATCAGTCATTGTACATGAGTAACTGTTATAACATTTCAATAATGCTCTTGAAAGGTCTCGTTTATCGAGTTGACCCTTAACATTGACCTCAATTCAACTAAATCAGATAACTCGTGCATTTTTAAACACAAATATAAATTAGCTGATATATCTCAACAAAGAGTGTACCAACGAAAGATTTTTTTTTAACAATTTTTTTTTCTTTATCATATATTTGCGGATGTTTTGCGGACCCATACGAATTCTCCTCTTAGGACCTTCTCTCCTCGTGAGTTGTGATATTGTAGGCGCTTCTGAAGTTCTCTTATAATTTTCAGACGTGTATAATCTTTTTTAACATATTTTCTTCATTTATTTTTGTTTAAGAACATAAATATTTTTTTTTTTTAGTCTTGTCTACCGAAGTACAGGATCCCGTTGCTCCTCCACAATTATGCATTGACAAGTAACTATTATAAACGCTCTAATTGTCCTAATTAATTATACAATGTTATCAGGAGAAAACGTAAACAAAGCCATCAAATTAATTGGATTAATTACACAATTGATTGCTAGTCTGTAACGACTTGGGGCAATGTGTTTCAGTAACTTTCTAGACTATGTTGTGTAACAAAAAAAATGCCAAAAAAAACTTTGGAGGATACTTTTTTAATACCCAGAAGTACGTTGCTTCTTAATTTGGTACGCTTTGCTTGACCCTAAATCGAATCGGTTCGGAAATACTTTAAAACGATTCAGATAAAATCAGTCATTTGGGTTACACACACGAGAATTTAAAAATATATTTATATATTACAATATTTAAGAATCGAGTATCTCTATCGTGGGTATATATATAAATTTAATTTACGTCTGAAAAAAAGACATAAACGATAAATTTATAGTGACTTAAATTCGGTATAAAGCGCTCTGAGATTTATGTGTGTTCAAGCAGGTATTTTCAAATGTATACTCACGTAATCATTTACATTTAACCTCCTACTAATAAGCTGCCGATTTGATTATTTATATCGTTATTCTTCATCTAACATAGATTATATTGAATAAATACAATTATTATACTAGATGTTGCCAAAATAGAATACGTAATAAAAGGCTCCAATATTTAGGAAAGGAAAAAATCAATAAAAGTTATTAAATACGTAATACCGAAATCGGTGATGTGTGATTGTGTGAAAGTGAGGATTTGTACGTGCACCCTCACGTGTGGGTGTGCTCATGATGCAGGCATATTCTCAATAGCCTTATCAGCATATTCCGATTATTCGTAAGTAACACTGAAAATGTTTAAAACTGGCCAGTTAGAAACATTGCAAATGAAAACCTTTTTTTTATTTCAATTTTAGAACTCCTTGGTAATGTAGTGTATTGCATTCATTTGTCATTTGTTTTTGTGAATTGGCGGCAAATCTAAAACTCTTGTTACACGTGAAATGAACCCAACGCAGGAAAGTTTTCAGTGTTACCTAGGTAGATAATAAATGTATATATATATATATTATACAAAAAATATTATTAATTATGTAAAAAAAATAATCCGAGTTTAACCATTGATCTTGACTTCAGATTTGTTTATTTCGTGACCATTATCTTAATAGGCAAGTAGGCGATCAGCCTTCTGTGACCCACTGTCAATTGTTTTAGTCTAAATCATGCCGAATTTCTCACAATGTTCGTGTATCGTCAGTTACAGGCAAAATCTATAATTAAATCATCCGTGCAATATCAAGAATGCACTCACGTGAACACTTCAAACAAAACGCAACTAACATATTAACTTTAACGTGTCTATTGGTTTTAGCTTCCGATGAATTATTTGTTGAATGCTATTCTTTTAACTGGACATATCAATATTTATTTTGTATTGTTGGAACACGTTAATGAAATTAAAAGATGGGAGGACGATCTACCAAAAGGATGGAGAGGGAGATGAATGATAGAGAGACGTGGAAACAATTGGGGAGGCCTTTGTCGACAGATAACCTGACCAAAGTGGTTGGTAATAAATTTATTATTTTGTTACGTGAATTAGATTTAAGATTACTACTATTTTATGCAATAGCATGTGACTTAGTCAGAGAATAAAGGGCTTTTATCATTATTGGAACAGGGATACTTGCAGGCAACTCGGTCGGAAACTCACTCGCTAGCTTGGCATTAAGTGTCCATTTGTGGTATCATGTAACATCAGATGAGCCACCTGCCTGTTCGTTCGTTTTATGATTAAAAAAAAGTATTTCTAAACTTAGATACCTCAAAGGTGGACCACTGTTGGATCCACTCTGGTGCCTATAACAGATTAGACGATCCTGTAAGCTCGGGATCTTTACCAAAATATCTTACAAGTTCTAGTTTACGTATTTGTAAAATCCAACCAAAACGCTGGACGTGATTCACATTCTCGAATATATATCTTGGGACAATACGTTTGAAGTATCAACTACCAATTTGTCGGCCTGTATGAGTTAATCCCAGTGCGATCTCCCCTATTGTTCAAGAATATATTTGTATTCAAAGCGCATCCTATATTTACTAGGTATTAATCACGAAAATGGCGTTAGATTCTGTCTATTGCCTAAAACAATGGAAGTAAAGTTTCCTTGTATTAATTGTATATAGACAAACCTTGGGTGGGTGTTTTTTTCCAAGATTTTTACGATCTCTTCAAAACTAATATTTCAGTCAACCTAACACCATAATACACACATCAAAACAATCCTCATAAAATTCACTATCAAGTCAAAAGTAATAAAACAGTGGCACCACCAACTTTTTAGGTCTGGACCTAAGATTTCTGTATCTGTTTTATGATCTTAACGTGTTGTTATTTTCTTGTTGGTGTTCCAGTCATGTCTCCACGATTGACCGTAAGCAAGACATTGTCATACACTACTCCATATAATCTCACTTAAAAATATCCCTTTAGAATTACCGCTCCATTGCCTTGACAACGACACAATTTGCTTTATTGCCCCCAATATTTCACTTTCACCAGCACCCGTTTATTTAATGTCCGCTGACTTCTGGTCTCTTAATGATGGGTCTCAATCATCGTAACTACCTGTTATATATCCAGCTTTGTCATCCATTCCATTGTTCCTATTTCTAATGCGATTTTTGGATGTAAGATATGCCTATTCCCTAATTCACTGATGGAGCAAGTTTTGATTGCGCTTTGGGTTTATGGTGAAAGTATATACATAGACATGATATAAAAATCAGAAATATGTTATTTATTAAAATTAGATTTTGAAGCGACTGGTGACTGAAACTTTCATCTCAGTACTAAATATGTCGCTTAAGAATCCAGGAGAAATAATGGATAATAATAATTTTAACGCAGAAGCTATCTAGAGGGACCTTATTAGGTCCTCAAAGTGACCCTAGGCATGCGAATGATAAAGGAAATTCCTGTGCCAATTTTTTTTGTCTCCCACATTCATGTTTGACCTATGAGTGATTTCCCGAAACCCACGATTAGACGGAGGAGGTGGCTTGCATAACAAATAAATAATATTGTTAGCTAACGCGAGTCTTACACGTAAATATGATAACATTTTAATTATAAGTCAAAATCATTTATTCATATAGGTAACACAATGTACACTTATGAACGTCAAAAAAATGAAATATACATTAAATGTTATAATATTACATTTACTGCCAGTTGTACTTTCCGTTTTGCGTAAAACGGAAGAGGAGAACTGGCAATAAACTCTGCGCCACTCTTTTTAACTACGTTTGTAAGGAGCTGCAACTCCCACCATGTTCCACGTGACTTCCTAAGCAATTAATAATAATGAAGTGGAAACAAAAGGGGATTTGCATTTGGGCTACTTAAAGTCGAAGGCGATGGCCAGAAACAGTCTGTTGCACACATCCCCGTTAAACCCGTTGTTTACTAAATACTGTCACTACTTTTAACATCTTTATATGTTTGCAGAGTTTACAGTATCGATATTGTGTACTAAATGTATTTAATATTTTATATGTCGTATCGGCTTAGTACTATAATTATAATATATATTTTTGTAAATAAATTAATATAAACTACGCTAAACATATTTTCAGTAGTCCTATAATCGATCCACTTGACCTCTCATTAACAGTATAGTCTCGGCTCCAAAGTGTCTAGTAATAAGATTAAAGATAAAATCTCCGTCGAGATTCAACAGTCGTTATTTGAGACCGTTAAGATTAGTTTTATTGACCGTAATAAAATCTTTAGTTTAGTTTGGTTTTACTGTCATTATTTTATGTTGAATATTTTTGCCATTCCAAGCTATACTAATAAGTTTTTTATTTACCCTAAAACTGTTATCTTCTGTAAGAGTGCATGGTGTATATGTGTGTACACTTTTTTTCTTATAGTATTGGGGGGCGACGAGACGCCCAAAAAAACCATTAATCGCAGCCTATAGACACCAATTTTAGTAAGTGCGTTGCGGCCTTTGAGGTAGGAGTATATTCTTTTCTAAATAATTGGACGTATCTACCTTGGAAGACCCCCACCGGGAGTAGATTCCACAGCCCGCTAGCATGGCCTCAGACCGATCAGATAATATTGTGTTGCCGATTCTCAAAAGTATATCTACAGAGACCTAGGGTTATTTAGATACATAAAACTCTAATAATTAAACGCTCGGTAAAAAACCCTTTTGGAAATGTCTAGATATAATCAAAGAATCTTTAAAAACAGTCCAGTAGTTTTTGAGTTCAATGGCCACAAATATAACCTCTTCGTTACCAGTGAGGCAAAAAATTGTCAATTCAAATCAATAGCTGCCTTAAAAGGAAATTGTAAATAATTGTCCACGAAGCCTCAAACGTTTTGCTTATTTTCTTTCAAGTACAAAGTTGAAAGTTGTCCCTTAAAGTTGAGAGATGTCTAATGGGCGATAATTTAGTGGATTGCGCGGCACGTGTCACGAAAATCTCCGAGGCACGCCGGCCATCTTGTATTGTCACGAATTCGAAGCGAAAAAAACGGGAACGTGGCGAATAGGATTTCTTGCGGCGCCAGTAATATTATAAGGAGACAAGGATTTGATAGCATTGAGTAGGATCCAAAACTACAGAACGATTTGAACACTTCTTCACCATTAAAATCCTTTATATTGATGTCTTCTATAGAACTGTAGAACACTTTGGTCTATTGTCAATAGCTTCCGTAGCGATATAATTTTTTATTGGTGTTTCTCACACCACTATCGTAATTTCATAGGCAGTATTAGCCTAGCGGCTTCAGCATGCGACTCATCCCAGAGGCCGCCCATCTTAGACTTCCTTTCTATATGCTCATTTAACAATCGGTATAACGGTGAAGGAAATATCGTTAGGTTTCCTCCCAAAAAGTTCCTGCTTTACACCCAAAAAGTCGACATGTTTCAGGCACAGGAGGCTGATAACCCACTTGCCTATTAGATTGACAAAAGATAATGAAACTAATACAGAAATCTAAGGCCCATATCTAGACCAGTTATTAATTCAATCAAATCGCTATACAACATTCAACGCTATGTAGCACTAGATTGTTTTGCGAAAACCACTATTTCGCAATTTGTTAAACTGCTTTACATTTGTAGATTTGTATCAGCACCGCACGCAAACCAAAATAAGCTACACCATCCACTATGCACGAAATCAGATAACATGAAATTGGTTTTCAGACGACCTCAGAAAATACTTAAATTTTTATTTAAACCCAGCACTGAAACCACCTCATCAAATCAAAATATATTCACACCCAACTTTTTTATATAGATCAAGACGCCTAAAGACAACTAAACTATTCCTTATTTAAAACGTTAAATTTGTTTGCCTACCCACATATGTATGTACTTTTTGTTACCACTCAATATGACTTTGCTGTGAAATAAAGTCTGATTATCCATATCACAGATTCTTACCTAGTTTGGAAACCAACCCAATACCTTCTAAACTGTAATTTATTGTTGTAAATGTTATATGGGAGAAAAATAAATAAATGTTTGCCATACTAATTTTGTATGACGATTTGATATTTTGATACCTGTATCTAATATTCCATAATAAACATATTTTTACTTTTAGTGCTTATATATTAATTGACGTTTACCATAAATACTACATCTAAAGGGACATATGTCAATTTTGGTAATCACTAGCAAAACGGCGGATAGGCATTTAACAAGGCTTTCTTTAAAATTGATTGAGACCACCAGATATATCCAGCTCCGGGTAAGTACTGTTATTATAAGGGATATAATCCCTAATAATTCGAAAGAAAGCCTGAACTTCTAGGTTGGTTGTTGAAGATGGTACTTGGAAAATTATGCTGATTGTAAATTCTCGGAATGAGTAATGTCCTGTAAGAGCTAACTGTTCTGCATTTGACCTGCAATTGCATAAGAACGTAACACGGGCTACAAATCTCTGATCGTTCATTGACAGAATATTGAATTGAACTCGCTGGTAAGTGACAGTGTAAGTGCGGTACACGAACATTGTCAAAACATAGAACACTAACTGCCAAAATTAATATTCAATCTCAATTCAATTTTAGCCATCTTAGATCGAAATTCTACAGAAAAGCATCCCAATATTCATGCATACATTGAGTTACCAATCAAATTTTTCAACCAATCCTTCAGAGGACCGATCAGAGATTGAAGTTTGCCCTCTGTGTGAAAATTAATGTTTACACATGCCAATAACCTATCTGTCCATTCTGACAGTTGCTTAGATTGGCCAAATCAATCCCGGATAGCTATCGGTGAAATTTGTAGGGTTACGGCATGTGGATCGGGATTACGATCATCCAATTTTATATTCATTAGTAAAATGTGTTCATTTTCGTCGTCCGCCGGCTCTAGTGATAGTGATTTGGAAGTTTTAAGACTGTTAGTGAATGCTAGTAGAAAATTAAGTCAACATAATATTACTTATTAGCCTCAATTATTGTATAGGGCTTGATTGTATTCATCTAAAGTCGTACTCTTTTGTGAACTTTATAGGAAAATATGTATTCCCATATCAAACTGTCCGCTACTGAAACGGAAAATACTTTGTGTAAAATTGTTTATAAAATTGTAAGTGTTATGTAGATATTATTATGTCAAATAATTATAATGAAAACTGAAAAGACCGGTGCAATTTTCCTTTAACTAAATAGTAAAGTGAATTTCCTCAGAGAAACACATTGAGTGTGAGTCATTTCTGCAAAAACCAGTCATCTTTAAGACGATACCAACTCTGGGGTAATAAATACAGATAACACAACTTTCTCTACAGCTGTGATACTTTTGACATTCAATACCTTTTGTCTTCAGTCACCGTGACCACGCACGCTGTAAAGCACGCGAAACGTCGGAAAAAATTTAAATTTAAAATTATGTAAAATAATTATAAGATTATAATAATAGAAATAGCTTTAATCCGGTTAAAAAATTGTTTTCTTTCAATGTGTAAGAGCTATGTTGCTGATATGCACCAAAGACAATACAACTCTTATGTTCGGGCAGTGAGGACCAACGTCGGTTGTAATGCTCTTATAAACAGATCCCTATCTGCAGTAAACGACACTATGAGTGCATGCCAAGCAGATCCATTTAATGACAGTCTCCATGTCTTCGGGCGTAAGATGCTGCAGTCACACTGATCATCCGTCACCAATATTAACAATTGCAAAGTAGAAACTCTCTACTCAGTGTTTAGAGTTTAGACAGTGAACATATAACCTCAAACTATAACCTTTTTGGTATCACTTAATATCAGGCGAACATCCTGCCCGTTTGCCTCGTATTACATTAAAAAAAAGTTAATCGTGTCATAAGCTGCAATTAGTGAATTGACAGTTATATAATAAAAAATAAAAAAGCCTTTTAATTCTTACTTATAAAACAAGAAGTTAGATTAAGTTAGTATACTTACATACAATTATAAGTTTTGTTAGTAATTATGTTTGTATCCTAGATTTACTTGTGTTAGTTTTTCCTTAACCTTACTATTAAACTATTATTATATATATTAAGTCTTAAGCTTATTTACTCGAAATTTCTCGCGAACATAAACGCGAGCGCCTAGCAAAATAAACCAATTACAATTTTAGGTTAAATATAAATAGTTATAATCGTGTTTAAATTAAAGAGCTTTAAAAAAACAATAGCCGGTCGTACGCCACACTAAACACAGCGTAAACCCATAAATAACATCGGTAAATAACGCAAATGTCAAACATCGGTTGTCAGACGTCAAAAAAGACATTCAAAAAAAGAACACCAAATTCAAAGAGTCAAAATGGAATGTGACTAATTTAGGCCTTCTTTACACGTGTCAACGTCAGAGGTTAAGTACTATCTGACAGTCTTCCAGTGAATGTAATTACAGGAGATTTACTGAGACTAAGAGATGGAGGAAGAAGGATTTACTGTAAAATACGGATGTATACGAATACGGTAATACAGTGCAACTTGGTTAAATAACCTGGGTAAGGGAGTCAAAAGTCAAAAATCATTTTTTCATATAGGTAACACGTACACTTATGAACGTCAATAAAAAATAAATATACATTTAATTTTACCTTAAGTTTTCAAATCAAGGGCGTAGAGAACGGAAGAGAACGCAATAAACTCTCCGCCACTCTTATAAATCACCATGTTTTTTTTATGTATTACACAAAGTTTTTAAGGAGCTGCAACCATACAGAAACCTTTAAAATTTTCCATCTACCCCCATTCGTGACCTCCAAAAAAATTACAGCTTTTATGTAATTTTACTGTAATGCGTTACATTGTTGTTAAAAATCTAAAAGTTTTACTACAGAAGCAAACACGACACCGTGAAATAAGCTTAAAAGACAACATAAGAATCTTATCAGACCACCCAGTTGTTATCAGTCATTATCCGAGACTTATTATTGCGTAAACGCAATAATATTAGAATATGTTTTAACATATTCTAATATTATTTTTATATTCATTCATTTTACTCTAGATTCAAAATAATCTCACACATTTAATTTTTTATATTATATGTGGTTAATGTCGAGGCTATTCAAGTTCTTGACACCACGGGCCTTTTAAGAAGATTGAAGCCATTAGAATTTGTGAATTCGTTTTTTTATGTTACAGGAAGCAAACGGGCAGGAGGCTCGTCTGATGGTAAAGGATCCAGCCGCCCATGGACACTCAACCTGCCAGAAGGCTCGCAAGAGCAATGCCGGCTTTTTAGGAACTGGTACGCACTTTTCTTAAAGGCGAATTGGACGGAAATACTTCCTATCATTGCACGTTAGTCTTAATTGCTAAACAGAGGTAAATCTTGCCTTTAATATAATTCCCCTTATAACATCCCTATAAGTGTTATTGGACACTTTAAACATCATTTTCAGTATAATTAACACCCTTCAACCTTAGTAGGTTTTGTCTTCATATAATCTGTTTTAAGATTATTTGTCAATGTAATAGGCTTAGCTTTTCGGGTGTAAGGCAAGCCGGTTTCCTCACGTTTCAATTCACCGAGCGAATGTTAAATGACCACATAGATGGTCCATTGGGGCACAGCCAGAAACCTGGACATCAGTGATGAAGATGAAGGAGTCGCACGCTGAAGCCACTTTTAGTAAATTATGTTTAAATTAGTCAAATTTACGTTGGTAATGTTTGTCTTTGAGACAGTATATATAACATATATTATATAAATCGTATTTGCCTCTGAGGCAGTCAGTGGCAGAAGCAGACCTTTCGCTCGATGGGATGATGACATCAAAAAAATCGCGGGTCCTCAATGGATGCAAATAGCTCGAGCTAGAGAAAAATGGCAAGCCTTGGAAGAGACCTTTACCGGAGAGGGTTGCTGATACATACTAACTGTTACAAATATTTACTAACACAGGATAACCAGATATTAGTGGATCGGGAAAAAATTTAAGGTTTAAAATAAAATAAATATTAATCGTCTATATGTACATCGTGCACACATATATTACGATTATAAACATATGCAACAATGACCGAGTCATTGACCGATTAATTTCTTGGTTCTAAATAGCTTATCAAACTAATAAACTGTCATGATGATGTAATGCGAAATGACAATCGGTACTTTTGTTCCTGTCTATAATTCTATTTATATATAGGAGTTGACACCTGGAGGTGACCAAGTCCAGTTGATTACTTCACGCACCACCGGATGATCGGTACATCCTGCATCTTCTACACAAACACTCTCTTCGAAATTCCACCTGTATTACGACAGACATCGTTCCACATCTAACCGTTTTTTAACGCAGTTTTGTGCACTTTGCCAGTGAAGACAGCTGGCCACTGAAGTATTTCTGAACCATTTCGACTTCAGGTCCTTCAGAAAAAGAGAGTATTCTTAAAAAAAAGATCTTCTTATTTTTATGATTCTATATCGACACTCTTCCCGCAGACTCTATTTCTGCGGTGACGTTAGTGCGGATGTTAGGTTAGACTTTTATATGCATTAAGTCCGACCTAAATAGACGTGTTTAATGGTAATTAAAAGCTGTCATAATTAGCATTCATTCAGTCAGTTAAATACATACAGCCTATGTCACCAGAGAGAATCGAAAAAAAAACACTTAAGTTTTTATTGCTTAATAGTTAAAGGGGCGTTAAACTTACGCACTATATACGTCTCTTTTCTATCTGTACCTACTTTTACAGGGCGTCAGCAAATAAGTTATATTTTTTTAAATAAAATATTTATTTAGTTTCTTATTAATATTTGACGGAGAGTTTATTGTCAGTTCTTTTCTTCCGTTCTACGCCCTTGGTTTGAGAACTGGCAGTAGATAATACATTTCTGTTTTTGACTCTTCATAAGTGTACATTGTGTTACCTGTATAAATAAATGATTTTGAATCTTGATCTTTTTATATTTATTTTATTAAGTAAATTTGTAATTCGCCAACTAATTAAAAGAGGACGTAGTGACAAGGATACAGAAAGGAATTATAAGCGGCTAACAAGTAGGAAATACAGGGTAATGGATGCTGAAGTCGTGTTAGGTAGGCCTACCATACCTGAACCAAATCCAGGACGTACTAGAGAATGGTCTCATCCTATCGGGAATGTATAAATAATATAATCACAAACACATAAGTCTCTATTCACATAAATAGTACATTACCGTGAGATTTGTTCGACACCGGAAATGGCTATCACGTATTGAAGGGCTAGTTGGGACGTGTTGTTACGACACTTCCGCTTATCATAAACCACGGGTGTTTTAGATATAAACATTTTTACTCTTAAGTAGAAATGAGTTTAGAATTAAGCCAGCTGAAACTACCAACATTAGATAAACATATTGAATTTTGACATACGGCAGTCAGATTCAGAAAACAGCTTTTATTAATGTAACGGAGCAAACGGGCAGGCTCACTTGACGTTAAGTGACATTGCCAGAGGACTCGCGAGTGCTGGCCTTTTAAGAATTGCTCTCCTCTCTATGAATCCTAAGTCGAATTGTTTCGGAAATACTTCAGAATGTAGCTGGTTCCACAAGCCGGCAAAAACTGCCTCAAAAACCGCTCAGTTCTGGAACAGCGGAGGTCGAAATACGGGTGGAATTTCGCATCGTGCTTCGACATCCGATGATGAAACTCTCCCTTATGTCACATTTCTCTCTTTTGATGTATGGGAGTCAGACGTACCGTTAAGCCTCCTTTCTGAATCTTCCTCCCCCCCAATAGTTCCCCCTTCGCAGCCGATGTCCTAGCAACGCCCTTGTATTATTTTAAAAAGCAATATGCTTTTCCCCGCCGCTGTTGCAGTTTCGTATGTCCATCTTTGACAGTGCTAGCCTCTCACTCCTCTGCCACGTGGCCCCGGCCATTTCACCCGTCATTGTATCACTGAGTATCACGAAACAAGCCGTCGTTATGGGCTTTTCTCGGCTGGATTCATGACAGTTGTGAACCGAGATATAAAAACATCTCAGATGTTACAAACAAATTATTTTATAATCCTAAGAATTATTACAAGCAATTATTGGGACAGGATTCCCACGGAACATCTGGTCGTAATTGATGAACTATTTTACATATAAAATGTGCGCGCATTTGAACACGACAAACTCAAATACTACAGTATTTATAAACCATTAATAGAGCTACTTTATTAAAAGCTAAAAACCAAAAGCTATAGATTAGGTATATGCCATAAAACAGAAGTAGCAATGGCCGCTGCGTATAGCAAAATCAAAGGTGGACTTTTAAGACAACTATTTGAAAGGGACAAAGGGGAAGAAGGGGGCCCCTAGAAAAATTAATATATATATATATATAATATAAAATACGTTTACGTTAATTACGTTAGAAAAGTTAGTAGAGACAGCCATGTATAGAGATATTTGGAAAAAGCTGGAGCCTATACCCGTAAAGTTCCGAACAATGTTACTAACGAAAGTTATCAGAAATCACCAAATATTCTAAACACTTGTAAAAGCTTTATAAAGCTTGCTTGTCGTAAAAAAATCCCCAATTTTGCATTGCCTTTTAACAATTAAGATATAAGCTATGGACACAACAGCTTTGTAAAAAATTCAAACAGCTTCCTCAACGTTAATACCTCGCACAAAAACTTAAGGCGATTATTAATCACGATTTTAATCACGTTGACAAGCGATTATAGTAGCGAAATCAACACGAACTATATGTATTTAATAACCGATAGATATATAATGATCGATGATTCATGCACTTTTTACATATGTTTTAATTGCTTTGTTTCATTCGTTTTGTATAACAATATTTTTCTCACAGTTGTTAATAAATAAAAGCGTAAATGCCAAAAGCGTCTAACATTGTTTATATATCATCATTAGACAGTAAAAACGCGTAATACGTAAGTCCTCTTTCTATATTCTATGCCTCCTCCTCCTCCCCCCTTCCCCACTCCTCTATCTAACATACATAAATTTAATAATAAAATAAATTGCTCACTTAAGAATGAAACTCTCATGACATTGTTAACGAAATACACTAAGCAAATTATCAAAATAATGGAAAACTCCCTGTGAACAGTGCTCTAGAACCTTCATAAATCTAGTCTTTGGAGCTGTCAAACGCGTTTATCTGTATGAAATTTGACATTGCACATGAGATACGAACCTGAGACAGTTTCTGTCAATTGTTCACGTTATGATGCGTAAATACAGACAAAACAAATATAACTTAATGTATCTTTAATATTTTATTCCTGTTTAGTTTTTTGTTTTAATAACTGTGTATTACATGTATTTTGCACTACTTGCCTATCTTATTTAATACATTTATTTTTTCTTTACTCGCAGTGGTTGCCTGGAAGAGATCGCTCGTAAGCGATAAGGCCGCCAGTTGCCCTCCTTTTGATTTAATTATGTTAAATTTTATTTTTATTTTGTAGTGTAACGAAGTGTAAATAAATAAATAAATAACTGTCATAATTCGAGACTAAACTTATGTTATTATTTATTCAGAGCACGACTGATTCAGATTTTTACATCTAGTCAACGACAATAGATTTTTAATTCGTAGTAAGATCTTATCTATTTTCTCACAGTTCTTGCCTGGAAGATCGATGAAGCCGCAAGTTTCTATATGCAACAAAGTGTTAATCAATAAAAAAACAAGATTATCGCGTTAATAGCCGTGTTGGCCTAGTGGCTTCAGCGTGCGACGCTCATCCCTGAGGTCGTAAGTTCGATCCCCGGCTGTGCACCAATGGATTTTCTTTCTATGTGCCCACTTAACATTCGCTCGAACGGTGAAGGAAAACATCGTGAGGAAACCGACTTGCGTTACACCCAAAAAGTCGACGGCGTGCGTCAGGCACAGAAGGCTGATCACCTACTTGTCTATTCGATATACAAATGATCATGAAACAGATACAGAAATCTGAGGCCCAGACCTAAACAGGTTGTAGGGCTATTGATTCATTCTTCTTCAGCAGTTTTTTGAAGTCATCCGTGTTTGATTCAACACAAATGTTTGTATTATATATATATAATAACTTAGTTCCTATTACCACATCAGCAATAATATAAGTAAAGATTTTGACTTGTGTTCTAGTTCAGATATTATCTTATTCATTATACAAACACGCAATTGTTTAACGACCGCCCGTCGTGCTGCTTGGGAGGTCGATGCCAGAAAATTAACCTACTCATAGACGATCATTAACTGTAAGTACGTATAAGTAAACTGTCGTTAACTATAGCACTTTTGTGTCTCTATCGAGTTGTGTTTACGCTGTAATGTAAAGTATTCACCAATAGATGGCGCTACATGAAAACGTTAATTTATTAAAACGCACTTACGAAATATGTTCTTAAAGGTTTATGATCAATCATCAAGGTAAATTTAGACTAGGAGCTAGGGTAAAAATACGCTACACCTAACCTTCAGGCGAATGGTATTTGACCAGCCGTGACGGCCCAAGCCAAGGTCCGAGTCTCGCAGGAGCGCCACTTGGGCTAGTCGAAGTTGCGAAAACAGCCCCTAACTGGAAGCTGACTTGACAAGACTATATGACTAAACTAAACTATAATGAGACTAAACTAAATGGAACATGACTAACGTTTTTTTTTTTCTTTAAAAATATTTTATCAGTGTTTTAATATCTAATCCATTTTAATATTTATTTTATTAATATATTATAAATAATTTTAGTCAACTGTATTAAAGGAATAAACACCGCCGCCATCATTCTAATTGTCATTGTCAACTTCAACTACAACAGACTATACAATGTTTTTCAAATTATAAGTTCTTAACAGGCGTTATCATTTCTCATCACGTATCACCAATTACGGACGGTGTAAGATTTTAAATTGTCTTAATTTTTTAAATATTTAACGTCACGTCTTTCATATCCGGCTTCAAAATTTAACAATACAACATTTACAAGTTATCTTTGCGTAGGGCCAAAAAAATATATTAACAAAATCTCAGGGATAGGTTTCATAACCAACTAACATGCGTGTCTTGAAAGTGGATGAAACGATAGGTGTCTGTGAGGACCAGTAAGTGAAGAACGGTAAAAGGCGTATGTAAATGTAAATGTATATATATAAAATAAAAAAATCTTAAAATACTGGAGTGGCGCTTATCACTTAGGGGTAAAAAAAATAGTTTTCAACTCATTCTAAGAATCATAAAAATCAATGAAACCATTTCGTTTAACACACTCGCATCGACACGGCAATGGCGCAACTGTCAGCCGCCATTATGTCACTTATAAATTAATAACGTCAAAGTCAAATCAATTTTGTTACTTGCTTATCGATAGAAGTATGTATGAACTACTATTCGATAGCCTATGATAAAAAAGCAGCGGTTCTGCAACCTTTAGGTCTGGGCCTCATTTGTCTGTATCTGTTTCATGATGATTGATGATGATTTGTCAATCGACTAGGCAAGTAGGGTCATCTTGTGACACAAGTCGACTTCTCGGATCTAAGGCAAGCCTCACGATGTTTTTCTTCACCGTTGGAGGGAATATTAAATGCGCACATAGATTGGTGCACAGCCTGGGATCGAGGACCTCAGAGATTAGATTCGCACGCTGAAGCCACTAGGCCAAAACTGCTCAATAGTAACAATGTTTCCATAATAATCCAAATGCAATTTTTCGGGATATAGGATTTGTCTCTTCAATATTGTAATGTTGTACAACTTAAATAACTAAATCTTAATCAAAAAGAAAACTGTTATGCATTATTCATAATATCGGCAAACTCCTCACGCAGCTTGGGCTTCAAAATAGATAACTCTTCTCAAAGTCTTCATTTAGGTAAAAAGAAACACTTTCTTAAACGAACAAAGTTCCCTTAATGGCCCTTTGTCCTGATGACAGATGCTTTATTGCCCTCTGAACAAACGGGCCATTGAAAGAATTCAAACATATGATAACAAATGTTCTTGTCCCTTTCTTACTATAGACAATGGTGGCCTTAGACCTATGCTGATAGATAACTAATACAAACCAAGGCTTCCAAGTACCTTTGGTTGGTTCAATTGATCCATTAAATTTGAAGCGACTCCCTACATTTTTGATGTATGGAAGTCAGAAAACGCAGAGAAAGCCCTAGATTCCGAAGTCCAGCTTATGTGTAAATACACAAATAAAATCTGATTCAACACTGTGCTTTGACTCCGGTTTTTGCCGCTCACCACCACTGAGTGAAACCAGCTGCCCGCTGAAGTATTTCCGAACCAATTCGACTTAGGATCCTTTAAGAAAAGAGCGTACCAATTCTTAAAAGGCCAGCAATGCACTTGCGAGCCTTCTGAAAATGTGAATGTCCATGTGCGTCTCACTTAACACCAAGTGAGAATCCTGCCCGTTTTGTTACATAAAAAAGAAGATCACATAATACCACATCTGTGAAGTGTTGTCTCTCATCCTTGAGGTCATTCGAACCACGGCTGTGTACTTACAGAATTTCCTGTGTAGTACGGTAAAGCACAGCATCGTGAGAAAACCGAAATGCCATAGACCCAAAAAGTCGACGTGTGTCAGGCACAGAAGGTTGATAATCTAAAAATTATTTCGGAACAGATACAGACCTCTGAGGCCCAGACCGAAAAGGTTGTAGCGCCATTGGTTTTTATCATCTCATTGAAATTTGTGTTAACCACACGGTCAACTATGGTCACTGGCGTTGAATTATAAGTAACTGATAACATCGGTCTCACCCGGCCTCACGGCTGACTTTATTCATTGTTAGTTTAAATACTCAATAATAATAATAGCCTTTTATTTCAGATACTTTTACACTTAAAAACAATTATCTAATTTTTTATGTATCTGTTCCACTCTCTCCCATGTACTGCTGTTTATTTAATTTGATCTATCCACCTTCTAAGTTGTCTTCCTCTTTTTCGCTTGTCACTTGGGCATCAGTTTAGTACTTTCTTGCTCCAAGTATCTGTTCCTCTTGCCATGTGTCCCGCTCATTTCCACTTAAGTTTATTTATTTTTATTGTATTATCTGCTACCTCTATTGTTGTTCTTAATACATCATTAAGAAGAACAACATTCTTTATTTTATTTCTCCTTTTCCCTGTCACACAACGTTCCCTCGATTTTTGGCAAACCTGTAGATTTATAATCAATAAGGTAACTAAGCGGATTAAACATAAAGTTTGCTGTCGTATTACACGATGGACAACTTCTTTCTCGCAAAGATTCTTTGGTTTCCTAGGCTGTTACCTGTATAATAAATTAAATGAAAAAATTAACATTTACCCACTATCGAAATATGAATGTAAAAAAATGGTTACTAATTGGCTGAAGACGTTGAGTTACGATGAAACAGAAGATTTAATAACTGTTACTCTGTAACACACCCACTCGCCCACACATACACACACACGCACGCGCACACACACACAGACACAAACACACACCAAATTTATTTTTACGACTCCGTTTCCATTTTTTTTTCCTTGAGCACTTGCTTTTTTTCTTCTATTGTATCTTATGACAATGACCTGATTGTACGTGTTCCGGTCCGGTGGTGGAGAGGCTGGCTATCTGTCACTCAGGTCTCCTGTTACAGAGACCAGTCTCTCACATACACTTCCAAATGTTATCATCTTAGTTTAATCATAATAACCTTCTATGTATGTATATGTGAGAGAAGAAATAAAGATTATTATTATTATTAATCATATTTGTGAAACCGCCTCTGCATGTTGGACCTGTCTTGTCATGTAAAGCTTCTCAAGAACCCTGGCCTTCGGTAGTGACCCGAAAATTGGCTAAACGAGATACATAAGCCTTTATCCAACTCGAATTGACAATATTATAAGATGCCACTCTCGTCCAGGAGAAGAACTCTATTTTATATGTTGCCGTCAGCATTTCTTGCCTTTCCATCTCATCGGCTCCTCGCTCTTTTGCTCCGTCCTTATTTCTCTGTCCTTTGGGGCCAAGTTGGTTACCCTTTTGAACATCTTCCATCTTTAACACGGGCTGCCTATCTCCGTTTGAGTTGCTCAGCATCTATTTTTGTTTATCATCGAATACTTTCCTATCTGCTCACTTTATTCCAAGATGTTCAATCGCACACTGTCACGAACGTGTCTTGGCCTTTGTGTGCCCCATATGTAAGGCAAGGACGAAACCGCCTCTCATTTTTTTTCTCTGTTATCGTGCGAGTTTTGAGGCATATCTCTTAGCTCCACATATAGTAAGCAGATAATGTATGTTTTGTGCTTCAAGAGTTTTACACTAAAATAACACGTATATTATATTTCAAATAAACCTTTCAAGCGTATTTATAATACTTTGTGATAGATTATTCTTGATTATTCATCGATCTCTTTTCATCCCAGCGTAAACACAATTTGTAAGAGACTATAGCGTCTTTATATAATGCAATTAGATTTCATTTTCAAGGTTTCAGTTAAATAATTGTCTGCTGTTTTAACAATCAATCAAGTTTAAATTAATTCATCTCGCGTTTTATGGTTTTAATCCAAGGCCAAGAACAATGGAGGTGCTTTGAATACTTAGTCAAATTCGGCACATTTGCATGTCCAAATGTGATCGGCGCCAGTCTGATGTAATCTATGAGTTGGAGACCTTGGTATAAACTGTCACTATCAATTTCGTTTTGATTTACAGGGGGCAAATGGGCAGGATGCTCATCTGATGTTAAGTGATAGCCGCCGCCCATAGACACAAATTGCCAGACGGTTCAAAGTACGTTGCCAGCCTGGTTAAGAGTTGTTAGGATCTTTTCTAGAAGCTTTTTCTTTATTAGCGATTCCTGTATGTTCGTTTATAATATTCCTGTAATCATATAGACCGCATCCACTAGGAACAAATAATCGACCAATTCCAATACTACCAATAATTTTACGTATTAAAAAAAAAAACAATTTCAGTGCTATCTATAATATCCTAATATATAAAACAAGTTGGAAAAACTGGACCAATTATTGATTGTTGTATTTCTGCGAATATCTTTTAAAAACAATGGGCAGAAGGCGTTTTTCTAACTGTCAAACATTTGAAAGTTCATTCCGTCGTAAACGCTTCAAATCAAACAATTTCAATATCGCCATGATATCGTAATTCATTGTATTACCCTAATTAAATCATAAGTTCAGCTAACCTGTAACACGACATCATTGACTGTTGGGCGGTACGAAGTTCACGGGCTCTAGTTGGTATGTAATATGGATCGTTTTAATTCTTCTAAAATACTGAATACTGAACTGAAATTAAAAGCCAATTATCGTAAGTCCTCCAGTAAATGAAACAGGATTATGGTCTTTAATTTATGACTGTAGTCACCCCACGTAGAATATATGAGACACGTGTTAGCATTATAAAAACTAGTAGCAAAAAAGTCAGAAATTTTATGTTCATCATTGAGTTACCGTATAATGGCAGCGCGGGAGTATTTCGAACTAAACGGAATGTATCGGATATACAAATATGAAAGCTTTTAAGCTTTTAAAAAATTATCGAAACTATAGTAAAATGTCTCAGAACCTAGCCGTACGCCTGGAAGTCCGATATCCAAAAGTTTTCCAGCTATTAAAATTGGATAAATAGTTAAGTAAATTAAATTTGATTTCCTCGATGTTGCGATATTTATGCGCTGAGAAAAGCACCAGTTTTGGGTTCACCGGTATCATCAGGCGCATCTATGCACTTGAACCTCACGGCCAAAAAAATACTAAATTTCATTGATCACCGTTCGAAATCGAATTTATAAATTTTGAGGGTAATCTAATTTTTTTGACACACTTAATTATTTTTCATTCAGTGGGCAGCTGGTTCCTCATATCGCTCGAACGAACGACGTCAAGATGATAGGGGTGGAATTATTTTTTAGGAATCTCGATGTCGGCCTGATGGGCCTTGACAGCTCTGAGACTTGACAGCCCGAGCTGCTTTATACGCTCACTCTCGGCCGGAATGAGTTTTCCGCCGCCAGTAGCGCAAGGGCGTCTCCTGAAGGCCGTTTCGAAAGGTAACTTGAATGAGCGAAGTGTGTTAGGAAACACGCTTCCTCTGTGAAGGCGGTTTTTCGCAGTGAAATTTAATTTTCTATTCATATTAAGAAAACACTTTTTAAACGGATTGAAGCTATGTATTATTATTAAAAACTTATAATTATTTAAATAATAAAACATAGCTTCAATCCGTTTAAAAAGTGTTTTCTTAATGTGTAAAAGCTATGTTAACAAAAGACAATACTATTTCCATTCATAGTTTATTAACTTAAAATAACGTATTTTAACGCACGTAACTTAACTACGTGTTAGCTTCTAATATTAATTTAATTAAATTCTAAACATTTTTATGAAACATATTCTTAAGAATCTTGCTACAAGTGCGCATGTGCAATAGTTACTCATTTGACTCGTTCGGTTGTTTACGAGTTGTTACGAATTGACTCGACCATTTTCCCGAAGTGGGATGGTCGAGTCAATTGAGACAATGCGCACGGGCCTTTTCTTCGTTTGAGTTTATACAGTAAGTTTGAGGTTATACAGTTCACGTAAAATCAGTGAAGTAAATTATAGTGAATTAAGTCATCATTGAAGTGTTTAATTTCCTACCCTAAGAACTAAATCAACTACCGCTAACAAACGTAACTAAACTAGCGTTAGTTAAACCAAAAGATACTCACTTCCAACCGGTGGAATATCTCGAAAACAACCATATCTCGTTGCTGTGCGGACGAAAACAATGGCAACGTTTTCTCGCTCGTTGACAGTTACACGGCCTCTGCAAAGAAAATGCAATTTTATAGTCGCTTTGCAATATTGCGTAAATTTTCAACTGGCTTGACAGCCATTAAAGAAAAGCTTGCTTCAACACATATATCACGCACACATACACAGTATTACACTAATTTACAAGGGTCACTGCTTAAATAAAAATATTTTAAGCAATTTAGACAAAACATTAATTATGAAACATAAAAAATATATACCCGCAAATTTCAACCCATAAAAATGTGTTCATTGCCGTATGCCGTGTTGGCCGCGTGCAACAGTTTACCAGAATCATGATTCGATTCCTGAGCTAATGTAAGCAGTTAATAATGATTAAGCCCATCCAATCTTTACAAATGTAAAATACTGCCATAGATATTGTTTGGATACGAAGCCAGCGACGCCGTGGCATACCGGTAAATTAGTTGCTTCCGTGATTGTCACATAAAAAATTGTATTTTTTTGGATCTTTTACCAACCTGTGGTGAGCTTTGAGCTTTTATAAAAAATATACCCTAAGACTGCAGGGTTCCTGGGTTATTGTTCTTTTGAGCAAATGTTAATTTAATCTTATTAAATCCTAAGTATCGTCCTTATAAGCAGTTCCAACGCAAGTTATCAGTATTAAGATCGCCAGAACTATTCTGGTACAAAATATGGTACATTGCAAGCACGGATGCAGACTTTACAGCACTATTGTAGTGAGTGCCTAATTGATTTATTGGTAAATTGCCCTTTGATAAGTTCAAGATCCGATAAATTAGTTAATTTCATTTCAATCCAGTGCCTGGAGTACATTAATTTCTTACAAGCATCTACGCGCTATATTCCTGTAGAGTTCAGTGCTACATACATTTATTAGCCGGCGGTTGAAATTGGTACTACCCTCGCCATTTTGCTGCGTAAATAATTTTACTATCTACCAACATCTAATAAAAATCCAACTTAAATGTATTTATTTTTATTCCTTTCATTATTGATTACAATGGCAAAGTTTTAATTACCGAACAGTTCCGATTGCTCGGTATCTTAAAAGATAATATATCAATAGAACAGGTAACAAATTCATATCATATACATTGTTTTAAGATGTACAGACACAATAAAATAAAATAATGTAGTTACGTTAAAAATGTTTAAGAACTTTATTCCTCGTTACAAAATTATATTTTATTTACATGAGAAACATTATGTATGTACGAGCGACATACACGTCCAAATTTCAGTCTAGTAGATTCACTCCGACATGTATTTTTTTTAAATCTACTTGCAAATGATCACGAAAGAATCTTCTTCAAGAACAACTGTGCAACGTCAGATCCCTGCAGCAACGCTTCTACGGTATCACATTTAAGGCAATGACTTTGACAGATATGTTCTACTACACGAAACATTATCCATATTTATTTCAAGCATTGCAAGTTTAACAGAATGTCAAAACACAAAACTCTAAACACACTTCAGAGATTTGATACACAATTTTGACATATGGCATGGAATATCTCTTCCGTGATCATTTCTAATAGCAATCTTCTGTGCCTGACACACATCGTCAGCCCATTGGTGCACAGCCAGAGATCGAACCTACGATCCCAGGGCTCCAGGGCTGAGAGTCGCACGTTGGAACCACATCCACGTTTTGTCTGCACTCAATAGAGCAACAATGCAGATGCAATATTTAAAATACCCATTGTTATCTCCAGTTTTTTGTTCACTTAAGAATTTGATCAGGTGTGTGATGAGTTGTGTGAATACATTTATCTTTTGTTATACCGGAAGCGTGGTATGATACTGGTAAACCCATATTCAGTATTTAGCTTCAAACTCTGTTTATGCACAAAAGAATGAGACCTTAAAATCGAGGATCTACTCGTTACATTTAAAGTAACTTTGAATTAAAAGAAAGAACTTTGAAAGGTTCATTAATATTTAGTAACCTAGACGTTTTTGTCGATGGGAAATGTTAAAAGGAACAACGCTCTAGATGGTTTACAGCAGACCACATAGTCAATCATTCAGAACGCTTAAAATATTTTTTTTATATTTTATTACATCAACATATAATTTTAAAGAAAACAATTTTTAACCGGATTAAATCATACAAGTAGTATTATTATAAAACGTATAATTATTTACATAATTTTAATTTCATTTTTCCGACGTTTATAATAGACGACTTAAACGACCTAATAGAGGACACCGTGGGTCATTTCTACAAAAACCCGTCATCTTTAAGACGATACCAACTCCGGGGAAATAAATACAGATAACACAACTTTCTCTACAGCTGTGATACTTTTGACATTCAATACCTTTTGTCTTCAGTCACCGCGACCATGCACGCTGTAAAGCACGCGAAACGTCGGAAAATTTATATTCAAAATTATATAAAATAATTATAGGATTATAATAATACAAATAGCTTTAACCCAGTTAAAAAATTGGCTTCTTTCGATGTGTAAGAGCTATGTTAACCAAAGACAATACTATGTACAAATAATTTACCAATTAAGTTCCATGGCTGTTATTGTATGGAGATGTTGAAATAAAATTCTTTGTTTGAAGCTTGGTAACAACTGACTTTAATGGTTTTAAATATGAGCTTACAAGTAATACAGAATTAGTGGTAGAGGGGTTGCGACGCTAACAAATACAAACTTGGCTTATCTAAGGGTTGATAAATCTAAATGACACTTATGTTGGACATTATCGGTAACGAGAATGTTAATTACAATTGTTGTGATAAAAACTATTGGCTTCAACTATGCGATCATTGTTTACATATTTTGTTCACGCTTCTAATTTTTAACTGATTTTTTTTATTACAGAACAGGGCGCAAACAGGCAAAAGGCTCACCTGATGTTAAGTGATACCACTCCCGATACCAGAGGGCTGGCGAGTACGTTGCCTGCCTTTTAAAAATTGGTACACTATTCCTAAGACAAATTGGTTCAGAATTACTGCAGTGGGCAGCTGGTTTCACATAGTCGTGGTGCGCGGCAAAAAACTTGAAAAACGCTCCGATGTGGAACTCGGACGTCGAGGTGATACGGGTGGAATCCCGTGTTCTGTCTCGACGTCTGATGATAAAACTCAGTAGGTATTAATCAGAACAACTCCTCTGAACACTCTCCATGGTAAATGCGGTAAGAGAAAGAATATATATATGTAACTTAAGTACCTAATGTTGGGTCACATAACTCACACGATGATTTGTTTGCAAGCAAGTTTTGCTGCCGGTTTTGCAGTCGTTAATTTCTCTAAGAATTCCTCCCCCGTATGCGACAAGATACCTACAACTGTTCCATGTGCCTCGTACGATCACGAGTTACCTGCATAATTCGCCAATGTTTTGTTTTTTTATCTATGACACAAATTATGAGGATATTAATATTTTCAACCTCACCAAAGGAAATATTTGAAGAGGCAGGAAGACTTTGGCTTTGTTTAGCAGTAACAATTTAGTTTATTCTTTGAAATTAATTGTCATTTGTTTCAGGTTAATTTTCAGTTTCCTTTCGTTTATTTTTTTATTTCTGTCTATCAATGTACTTATATAATCTGCTTATATATTGTTTATTAATGAAATCCGTTTTGGATTTATATATTGTCTAAGTGTTTTCTTTGTTATATGTACGTTAGCCGTGAGATAACTGATAAATAAATAAAAGTGACAGTAACTATCGTAAGAAAAGTCTCATAAATAAACAGTATTGTTAGCAACAGCTAACATTTTCCACTTTACGAAACATAGAAGACCACTAAGTGGTTACGACTTTCGGAGTTCAAAGGGATTTTTTTTAAATAAGACCGCTATTAGTCTAAAAAAGTTCTTAAGTATTGCCCATCGTATCTAAGAACGGAAACGAACAAAAAATCTTTACCGTCATTGTTTGTTATACGTGTTTCGCACACGAGATGAGCATTAAAATTCAAATCTTCGCGTTTCAGGGAATCGAAACAAAAGCCCAGAGATATCCGTGACTATTTGCGTATGTGAATATTAAAGATTAACTATAAAAGAAACCGTATTCAACAACCGGTTTTGACTTTAAACTTAAACAATAAAATGTGGACGCAATGTAATGCCTGGGCTAGGACGGTGATTTAACTAATAGTAAAATGCAATCAATGAATGCTGCATAATGCTGAGCAGTGTCTGATACTCTTAAGAGTTTCTCCTGCTATCTCCAAGGCTACAATGAATACTACGAAAACCAGAAAGCCTTGGTATGTACAATTGCTGTTTACCAATTTCCTCAAGGTATTTTTCTTTACCGACTCTAATGTATAACATATGTCCAGGTGTGGACGTCAACAGGCTGGAACGACGACAACGAGGAACGGGTCCATAACGAATTGGACCTTCAACACTGGTCTTTTTGTCTTTATGGTTCAGTATCGCATACTTTCCGATGAATACAGATACCATGGCGACTGTTCTTTTAAACCTAGGTGAAACAGTGGATTCTTTCTTTACATCGTTACTCGATTGTACTTAAGACATGAAAAGACCAACACGTTTCAGGATGTAGTATATACCAGGGTGAGAATCAGAAACAAGAATATGGCGAACTCCGTATGTCCATAAACTTTTAAAGTCTCAAGGAGTAAAGAACCTCGTTTTTTAATATAACAGGAGCCAAACGGGCAGAAGGCTCATCTGACGTTATAAGATGCCGCCCATGGACATGGACGCCCATCTCTATGCCATGCCAGCTGCCGGCTTTTTAAGAATTGGTGCGCTCTTTTATTGAAGGACCCTAAGTCGAATTGGTTCGGAAATACTTCAGTGGGCAGCATAATTGAATGATGTCTTAGACCCAGAAGTCCAGCAATTCTTTACGGAAATATACGCAATGCAACTGAGCTGGTAGTGAGCTGTTTTAATAAAATTTTAATAATATCTTGTACCTAATCTTCATCAGTTTACTTTTATTCTCTTTATAACACGGGACTGTCAACAATGAACAATAATTCACCAGAATATAATATATATTATATAATAAGCACCACAAGCGGACAGGGAGAATAGAAAATAAATTTGTGCGTGTACACACGTAATAAGTGAAACTTCTTTATGACATTATTTTTCGAAAAATGATCTACTATATGCAACTTTACAGAAATTTGTTAAATAATGTTAAATTAGATAAAGTTTAACAAAAGGCTTTTTTATCATAGACATGAATACAAATAATACAATTATTTCATTTAACCTTATTACTACTAAGATTATTACAGAATTTTATTCATTGTAATAGATTTATTACTATCATTGTTATCGTTATTATATATTTTTGTTATTAATGGTTTCAAATTAACCGTGGTAGGGACAAGAAAAAGATGGCAGGTAACAAAAAAATGTGACAGTAATTTTTTTTCCAACGCCGATAAGGAAGCTTTACTTCAAAAGCACATATTTAACGCCATACTTTCATGAATACTCGAAACATTTCGTAACCAATATGGGTCACAGTTTCCAACTCAAGAACTAGAACAATGGCAGAACGATTTTTAAAAACCCTTTAATGCTACAGAACAGTTAACATGATGCAGTAAACGTAATGTTTTTCACTGACTTCAAAAATGTATTGTGTTGGATAATTTTGGCAATAATAGCGGCGTGTTGCTACAAGGTAGAAATCATGGTTCGCAAATGGACCGGCATTGCGACTACGGATGAGTTTCTGCATCTGACGCTTCAAGAGACTGACGGCCAACCTCCAATAATGGAGAGGCACTAAAGCAGAACAGTAGCAAAACTTCACGAGGCTCGTGGTTTTGGATTGCATATATTTTCATGTGTTATTTTGAGTAGGCCTTGTCGTTGGACTAAATCAGGACGTACTAAAGACGAAGATGATACAAAGAAGAATACCACGGCCAACTAGACAGAATGAATGAGAGACAGCCTACGAGTAGGGCATACATTGATGTACCTGGACCAACTCCAAGAGACGAAAACCTTGTAGAGGATACGAAAAGTAATGTCGTGGCCGACCTCAGGGTCGAGAGATGAGAGAGAGTCACACGCTCAAACTACTCCAAACGTCTTTTATATTCACATATGTTCTCAGGCGTGTGCCTGACACATACCCACAGACCCTTCTAACACTCACTCACACACACACCCTGACATACACCCATACATCTTTATTTCCACTAACTTCTAACTAATTGACTGCTTTGTTTGTGTTTTCTTTCCTTATTCAAAACGTTAAATTTGTTCGCCTACCCAGATATATATGTACTTTTTGTTAACATACAATATGACTTTGCTGTGGAATGGAAGCATGGTTATCCATATCACCGGTTCTTACCTAGTTTGGAATCCAGTCTCCCAATACCTTCTCAACTGTAATCTTATTTATTGTTGTAAATGTTATATGGGAGAAAAAAAGATTTTATTATTTATAATTATTATTATATTTTAGTATATGTTTAGGATACTAAATTAGAATTTTTGTATGTTTGTGCCACTTAAATATGTTTAAACTGTTAAAATATCATTAAAATCGGATTCTTGTCAATGTCCAGTCTATGGCTAATTTTAAGTATCTATTTCCAGTTCTTTTATGTAGTCAAATTCAATAGATATTTTTAAATTGTACCAATTTTACTATTCCCTGTGAGCAGTGTTGACCTAGTGGCATCAGCGTGCAATTCTCATTCCTGAGGTCGTAGGTTCGATCCCCGGCTGTGCACCAAGTTTCTTTCTATGTGAGCATTAAACATTCGGTGAAGAAAAACGTGAGGAAAGCGGTTAGCCTTAGACATGAAAGGTTGACGGCGTGTGTCAGGCACAGGAGGCTGATCACCTACTTGCCTATCTCATTAACAAATAATCATGATACAGATTTTTTTTAAATATATGCAAACGCTATAATATAAGGCAAACGAACCTACAGGACGCCCAAAACAGGCAGTCATCGCAGCCCATGGACACCTGTTTTTAGTGGGTGCGTTGTCAGCCTTTAAGGGAGTACACTAACCTTAAATAGTTGGAAATCGTATCTCAGTCAGTTCGCTAATTTGCAAAAGAAAGTCAGAACTACAGACATGTGAGGCCCAGACCTAAAAAGGCTGTAGCGCCACTTATTATTATTGTTCCCTAAACATCGCTACAAAAGTGTCGCTACGATATTATATAAAATAACGTAAACTCTTGAATGATGTTATAAAAATACGTGTATAATATTTTTCCTGAGAAAATATCGTCTAAAAAGCGTGACGCGCGTTCTTAGAAGCCATTTTCATTCTCGCTGTGTCATTGCACGCAGTTTGAACTAAAAACCAAATTGTTATAATCAATATTTTGGTTATATTCAGAATTACCTACATTCCACCGTATACACAAGCTTTCAAGTCAAACCCAAAAAGGATTAAGTTACCTATCCTTATAAATAAAATAAATAAATAAAAATAATTTATTTCAGACCATTATAAATCCATATATTGTTAGTAGAGACACTTATAACCTTGTTAGCAAAATTATTAAAACATTTAATTCAAAAATCTCCGTTGATTCGAGGCACCAGGTACATAGGCATGTATATGAACCCAGTGTCTCAAAACAGCACATTCGGGTTTATTAGCTATAACCATCAGGATATTGTTAGTACTCGCACAAACCCCACGCATCAGTGAGGAAAATACGATTTTTTTTTCTCATGATAGTATCAAAGAGGCTAAACGAAGTATCAAAGAGGCTAAACGAAGCATCGCGGAGACATTGTGGTTTTTGTCTTTGTTTGGGTAAGTGTCAAAGTTTTCGTAAAGTCAATAGTTAATATTAAGACTTTTTTTTGTACTAATATTATTTTTTATGCATAAACTAGCTGACACGGCAAACGTCGTTCTGCCATGTATATTATTTCCTGGTAACATATTTTTTGGTCAAAAAAGAATAACCTATTTACTATAATAAAAATAGCGGTTGATCGTTGAGGGGTGACAATTAAGGGGTGTATGTATTTTTGTATGCTGTATCATAAAAAAATAAAAAAATTGTCTAAAAAATATATTTGTTTATTGTGTGTGACTTAGGGGTTTGTTGTTAGTATAGCTATTAGTTTCTTGTGCAATAATGAAAACAAAAATAAAAAGCTTGGGTAAAAAACTATCAGTACTCTTTTAAAATAGCCAATCATCAAACAACACTTATTTTAAAACAAATATCGCAAATTAATTAGAAGTAGCCTGTCTAGCACCAGTCCAGGCCCTTTTATTAACTAGTTAATCGTTAACTTTGTAGAAAGCCTTTTTACACAGCTTGTCTTTAATACATTTCTTAAATTTATGAAAAGGCAGAGAAAAAGAGCCTCTGGGATTTTATTAAAGAAGAGTATACCTTTTCCCAAAAAAGAATTACTATCTTCCGAGTATTAAAATTGTGCATATGTTCTTTTCTAGTAAACTTATCACTATTTTTGTATACACAGATAATATTTTAATAAATGTATTGCGAGGTAAATGTAAGTATATTAATTTCCTTGATCTTATCTTTCAGAAAATCCCTACATCTAAAATTATAGATTGCACGAATAGCCCTCTCCTGCAGGATGAAAATAGTTTGCGACATCAGCTGCATGACCCCATAACCATAAGCCATAAGTCATTAAGCTGTGAAAGTAACTAAAATAAACAAGTCTAGCTGTATAACTTTGACGTTTCACTTAAATCACCGGTATAAGCTACCAATTACCAGACATAAAATTGGATTGTTTTTAAAGAACAGAGTGCAAACGGGCTGGAGGTTTTTGCCGACCGTTTATGTTACGCTCTCATCTTGTTTTCACATAACCTGCCGCACTGGAAGTCAGGTCACGTCTTTGACTATTTTTCACCTTTAAATTTTACCCACCTGACATCTTTCATCCGCCTTGATGACGGTACGGTAATACGTTGTATGGCCAAAGAATAAATATGAGAATTATGACTTGCAAAAAGTAACAATGGCGCCACAGCCTTTTAGGTCTGGATAAGTAGGGGATCAGTGTTCTGTGCCACACCATCAACTTCTTGGGTCTACAACCAGTTTCCTCACGATATTTTCACCATACGAGCGAGTATATGATGGGCACATAAGAAGCATGATAGTATGTTTTACGTAATTCATTTCCCATCTTTCCCTTTCCCTGACAAGGTAATATGACAAAAAGAGACAAAGGAATATGAAAGAAAATTTGTGCCACGGCCGATAAAATCATATTTCTAATAGGCAGATAGGTCACGCTTTCAGGAGTATACCTTCAATTGAAGGTTTTACGACTATATTAATATTATTGGATGTCAAAATCGCCAATTGCCTCATCTTAATTGAAACCTATTTGTTCAGCTACAATCATTCACACCAATTCATCAATTGGAATGTTCTCTGAAATAATTAGACTGATTTGTATCATATTTATGTCGACGATCTGCCGGAATGGAGGCCAGCTCGTGAAAGCGACGAGTGGAAACAAAAAGGGGAGGCCTATGTCGGAAGACAAATTCACCAACTTGCTGCTGGTAACTAGTGTGATTAAAAATTATGTAAATGTATTGTTACGAAGACGGGTCGACTACAATGTTTCTAGATTTTTCCACTAGTTAGAGAACTTTTCAGCAGGCTGAAATATGATTTCTGACCGTTTCAGGAGAGGGTCAATCACATATTAGAAAATTGTAATTTTCATAATGTTACCCTAGTTTTCAGGAAGCTGAAACCTTTTTTCAGTCGGTTTCAGAACATGTGTAGTCGAGTAGTGCAGTTTTCAGGAGACCCGTTTTCAGGCGTTTTCAGGCCTAGTTATACCCCTTTGGTGAAGGAATATTCTAGACCGAACTTTCTAGGTGTGAGACAAGGACGAAATCATACGAGAGAGAGAGAGAGAAGATCAGAACTTTCTGGAAACTAGACGAGCACTCTAGAACGCCGTACGACAAGGACGGAGCAACGTGCGAAAGAGACAAAGAGTGCAAACGTTCTAGAATTGTGCAATCGCTACTCAGTAGCAAGCCCGCCTAGAAAGTTCTCGAATATTGTTTAGAATTATTCCCAGGGATATATAAGCGAGCCGAAACGCGACTAGTGACTTAGTTTGGAATGCGATAACAAGAGCAAAACACCGAAGCGATAAAGTGCGAACAAAGTGAATACAAGTGATAAATTACAGTGTAAAGTGTGCATAAGTGAAGTAATTAGTGATTGTTTTGTGTGTGTAATTAGTGCATCTCTGCGGTTAATTTGTGCCCATAAATTCCTCATTGATTTACCAAGAAATAAACCCTTGAATAAATCTACGGCATTTTCTATCCGATCCCCTAGCTCGTAACATTTTGGTGTCAGAAGTGGGATAGAAACATGTCAATTACTCCAAGGGAGTATCGTGAATAATTTGTGGCAGGGTCTGCAGCAGATATGGAGATGCAGACTATGAAAACTGAGGCATTGAAAGATAAGTTTAAAAACCTGGACAGTAGGTTATCTAAACAGGAGAAACGCTTGCTTGAGTTGGAAAAGGAGGTTCAGTGCCTTAAGATGTCAGGTTTTGTGGAATCATCTGGAACGCTAGAAACACCTACCTTTAATGGTTCTTCTTCTTGGGGGGCCTATAAGGTACAGTTTGACGCTCTGTGCAAGATGAACGGTTGGAAAAATGATCGGGCTGTAGCTGCTCTTATGTTGGGACTGCGAGGCGAAGCCTTGACCGTTTTAGAAGCCATGAAAGGTGATGTGACACTAACGCGACTGCTGGATGCCCTTGAGTCACGTTATGGGGACTCACATTTGGAGCCAGTCTATAGGGCTCAATTACGGGAGAGAGTGCAGCAACCAAATGAGAGCTTACAAGAATGGGGCCTGGAAATAGAGAAGCTGGTAAGGAAAGCCTTCGCATCCTTACCAGATGTCGCAGACAAGATATTAGTACAAACCTTCATTGATGGAATAAGAGATCGTGAAGTCAGGATAAGTGTAAATCTTGGTCACCCCAAGAACCTGAAGGATGCTCTAGCCCATGCGTTGGAGGTGGAGGCGATTCGGAAAGATCTTCAACCTTACCGCATTAGGGCTGTCACGGAAAAAGCTAAGTGTCAACGAGGGCCAACCTGTTACACCTGTGGGGAAGTAGGGCACATGAGGTTTTCATGCCCTAAGAAAGACTTCCGAGGTGATGTGAAGGTTAGACGTGGGAATACCTTAGTTATCGAAGGAGAAGTCAATGGAACTAAGTGTAACCTAACACTCGATACTGGAGCTTCACGAACAGTGATCAGATATCAGCTTTTGAAGACATTTTATAAAAGCCCTTCTAGAGGAATTGTACAGCTTGTGACGGCAACAGGTCAGCGCATAACCGATCGAGGAGAAGGTATCGCAACCTTCAAGATTGGTGGAAGTTTTTACAGACATAAAGTTGTTCTTGCTGACATAGTAGATGACTGTATAATCGGTTTGGACTTTATGAAGTTCTATAAGTGTAAGATAGATCTAGAAAAAGGAATGTTCAAGTGTGGAAAACAGGAAGTTTGCTTTAAAGGTAACCGTTCAAAAAGTGGTTATGACGCCTGTAGAGTAATCAATGTGGACGGACAGGCTAATAATCAACAAGAGTGGAACACAGTTCAAACAGTTCCGGATAACTATACGGAAGCCCTGTCAATAGTTCTATCAAAAGCAGAGGGGCAGTTAAAGAAATTTTCTGACATGTTATCAACCCATGAAAGAGAGCTAAGAAGGAGTTCAGATGTAGTGTCTCAAAGACCGTGCGATAAAGTTAACGAACAGGATGGAAGGGATAATGACCACGTGAGGTTACTAAGAACAGATACCATAAGTCCAGATTGGTGTGGGAAATTAATTCAGGAAGAGCAACATCAAGATTCTGACATTAAACCCATTCTGGACTGGATGAAATCTTCAGCTGTCAAGCCGCAATGGAGTAAAGTTGCATCTACAAGTAACACTACTAAGAGTTACTGGGCTCAATGGGATAGTTTAGTTCTACATAATGGAGTGTTATGTCGCAAATTGAAAAATGCTCAAGGCGATCATTTGCAGTTTGTTGTGCCAAGATTCAAGGTTCGCGACATATTAGAAATGTGTCATAGTGACTTGTCTAGTGGACATTTAGGAGTAAAACGGACTCTTATGAAGGTTAAGGAAATGTTTTATTGGATACATTATCGTGAAGATGTAGAAGACTGGATCAAGAAATGTAGAGCTTGTGCAGCTGTTAAGGATCCGCAGACTCGATGGAAAAGATAATGGCCACCTATAAAGGGAGTAATGATGCTCGGGACGAGCATGTCTAAGGAGGGGGTAGTGTTACGAAGACGGGTCGACTACAATGTTTCTAGATTTTTCCACTAGTTAGAGAACTTTTCAGCAGGCTGAAATATGATTTCTGACCGTTTCAGGAGAGGGTCAATCACATATTAGAAAATTGTAATTTTCATAATGTTACCCTAGTTTTCAGGAAGCTGAAACCTTTTTTCAGTCGGTTTCAGAACATGTGTAGTCGAGTAGTGCAGTTTTCAGGAGACCCGTTTTCAGGCGTTTTCAGGCCTAGTTATACCCCTTTGGTGAAGGAATATTCTAGACCGAACTTTCTAGGTGTGAGACAAGGACGAAATCATACGAGAGAGAGAGAGAGAAGATCAGAACTTTCTGGAAACTAGACGAGCACTCTAGAACGCCGTACGACAAGGACGGAGCAACGTGCGAAAGAGACAAAGAGTGCAAACGTTCTAGAATTGTGCAATCGCTACTCAGTAGCAAGCCCGCCTAGAAAGTTCTCGAATATTGTTTAGAATTATTCCCAGGGATATATAAGCGAGCCGAAACGCGACTAGTGACTTAGTTTGGAATGCGATAACAAGAGCAAAACACCGAAGCGATAAAGTGCGAACAAAGTGAATACAAGTGATAAATTACAGTGTAAAGTGTGCATAAGTGAAGTAATTAGTGATTGTTTTGTGTGTGTAATTAGTGCATCTCTGCGGTTAATTTGTGCCCATAAATTCCTCATTGATTTACCAAGAAATAAACCCTTGAATAAATCTACGGCATTTTCTATCCGATCCCCTAGCTCGTAACAGTATGTTTTTTTGTTAGTGAATAAAGGCTTTTATTAAAATGAAGACTTCTTTAGTAACGTTGTGATTTCAATGTCGATGAAACAAAAAAGCGACAATAAAAAGAGACAGACACATAAATTCATAACATGTAACGTGCGAGAAAATGAGATAGGAAGCATTACACAGATTATAAACTAGTAAGAAGTTTTGACTACAAAAAGTTTTATAACGAATTTAAATATATTATGTATGAATTTTATTTTCATATTAGAAAATAAAATTCATACATTTCCAATTCTATAATTGAATTAAATTTATCTCTTATCTAACTTTATTGATCATCTATGTTTTTTTTTTAATTCAGAAAATCATCAAATACGCACTAATTTTTTATTCATTCTAAAATATAAGTAATAGAAATAAACTCCATAAGCACAGCGTTCTCCATAAATGCAAATTAGCAACTAAAAGTTTCGTTGCCATAGTGCCAAAAATGCTGACACTGTACAGTTCACAAAATGAAAATTCAAACTTCCATTGGTATGTCAACTAATGAATAATATAGTAGCTGTGTCCCGCGGTTTCATTCACTCTCTTCTCTATCGTTTTCTTAATTTCTGAAAGCCGTGTACTGTTTAAGTTTCCTGGTGGAAGCATCACTAACACCCTGCTTGTGATATAGCTACAAACTTCCTATAGTGCAGCTGTTATGGGGAGACCGAGAGTGACAGAGGAGAGTGAGAATCGTGACTTGGTCATACCAGCAGATTGGCGATCTGCCCCGCGGTCTTTGGCCTTTTCCCAATATATGTACCACTAACATACTTTGGTAGTCTTGAGATAGTTTTGCAGCGTTAAAGTGCTGTGTTTATAGAACAGTCGGCAGAAAGGAGGAGTGTTTTCCAGTTACAACAGGACTTCTAGTCCGTTTGGTATTTTATCCAAGTTCCGCCTTTTTTTTCCAAATAAAGATGAAACCAAATAAATAAAAACGTTTCATCATTACCTTCAAATCCAGATCCATCACAAGATGGCGTCCAAACGACGTTCCCCCGGTCTTCTGTATATGCAAGAAGACCATGACGTCGTGGGCGTTGAGGTCGAACCTGAAGTCGTCGTGCAGGACCTCGTCATATGAGAGGCCTGGCTGCACGATGACGTCAGGGAGAGGCCGTCCCGGGGCTTCTGCGTACGAGAGGGCAAGGGACTCTGCCACTCTTTCACGAGATGACATTGCGCAGACCTGAAATTATACAATTTATTTATACATTTCGCGAGATAGGTAGCAATAAAAACTGTATATAACTAAACTAACTAACTTTATAAATTTGACGATTATTTAAACCTAATCCTTGGGTTTGATTTGCTCCAGTTCAAACAATATGTATGACTCAATACTTGGCGATTAAAAAGAGTGGCGGAGAGGTTCCTGCCAGTTCTTCTCACCCGCTCTACGCCCTTAACTTGCGAACTGGTAGTAAATGTAAATTTAGAATCCATTTAAAATCTTTTCTGTTGATATTTATTACTGTACTTGGTTACTTATATGAAAAAAGTTAGTTTGAGTTCAAGACAAACAGTATTAAGGGAAACAGGAAAATATTCTATGTGTATGTACTAAAGAGGAAGGCTAAGGAAAAACATATTACTGCAAAACGAAGTTCACATTAGCACAATAAAAAAAATATCATTCAAAACAGCTTTAAACTCTTGGAGTACCTAGGTTAATGAGACCCATGGATACATTATCACCATGTTTGCTTAGGACCCTATATTGTTTTAGGTATGTCATATTAAATTTGTTCCGGTTAAATTTCCTTCTGAGAACAATAAACAAAGAACATCGTTTCCACAATAATGAACTTTAGCTCTATTGAAATACAGTACATATAGCAGCAGCGTATAATATGGTATTATCTTAAAATCTATAATTTTACATATAAAAATCCCACGCCACAAAATTTGTAATAAATTCCTCCGAAAATATTGTCGTCCCATAAATAAGCGTTATTTAAGGCATTTTTTGCCGCCACCACTATGTGGAACCAGCTACCCACTAAAGTATTTCCGAACCAATTCGACTTAGAGTCCTTCAATAAAAGAGCATACCAATTCATTAAAGGCCGGCACTTGCGTGCGTTCTGGCATTGATTGTCCATGGGCGGTATCATTTAACATCATATGAACTTCCTGCCCATTTGCCCCCCGTTATATAATAGTGTAAACTATTTTTCCCGAGTGCATGAAGCTCCCTAATTGTAGTATGTTTTCATATATTATATGGTCACCATCTCATTTTGAGCTGTGTTGGCCTAGTGGCTTCAGCTTGCGACTCTCATCACTGGGGTCGAACCTGTGATATACACCAATGGACTTTCTGTGTGCGCATTTGGCATTCGTTCGAACGGTTAAAGAAAACATCGTGAGGAATCCAGCTTAAGACTCAAAAAGTCGACTGCTTGTTAAGGCACAGGAGGCTGATCACCTACTTACCTACTAGATTGACTAATGATTATGAAAAAGGTTAGCTGAAAAGGTAGAACCATTTCTATTTACACCATCAGTTGTATAATGTAGTTATAATTCAGCAGGAGGAACATTCATGAACCACCATATGATGCTGTGGTCAAGATGGTTGCAATCAGGACTACATAAACAAACATCGATCAAGGATGGTTAAAAATAGCAAATGTAAACTTGAAGCCAATGGATAAACAATGGTGTCCTGCAAGGATAAAGCGTGTTGCTAAGCAACGATCGATGGCCGAGTGCAGCTGGCCGGCACATGAACCCGACAAGTACAAGCAAGGGAATTTTGGAAGTGGTTGGAGCTATCATTAGGTTCCTATACTAAAAAAACAACATAGAAAGAGTTTTAAAAGAGTAGCAAGACATCAGCAATCATGCCATTATTGCCTAAACTGGTAGGGAGAAGTGAGGAGCACCAGAAGTCCGTTCATCTGACCAAATTAAATTAGTTTCAGCATCCCTAATGCCCTGAAGCGATAGAGGAGTGTGGAGGCTGTGTAGGGCTTTCGACGGCAAACCATCACCGATGCCAGGTATACTACTAATTTATATATCATAAAACCTACTCTTAGAAAACTAAAATACATTATTGTAGTCGGATTCGAACTTAATACCCCACCTTTATAAAGCCGCAAGGTATAGCCTAAATGAGATGGCCAAAGTTACTTTTCATTCATTTTCCGATCGACTTAATTCTAAAAAATGTATGCTAAGATCCCCGTGGAAATTGGCTTTTCGTGGAAACCTTGAAAAGTCATTTAAGCATTTCCTATCCATTTTTGCATTTTTCTCTCGAGGAAGTTTATAAAACATAATATAATTTATACTCGTAGTGTATACATAATATATAGTAAATATTATATTTTATTATTTAGTTCCTGCTTAATATACAAACTAAAAGTACAAAAAACACCAAAAATCTTGAAGGGCTACCCCACAGGACATATTACAATAAGACAAAACTAAACAGAAACTAAACTAAAAAGATGATACAATAAAAACAAAAGGTAAAAAGTGCACTTAAATCACGATAATCCAAATCAAGATTAGTCTAACGTCAGTTAGTAGTTAGTGCGAATGTTAGGGATGCGATGTGGACAGGTAATGATTGTACAGATGAAATTTAAAGGAAGATAGAGAAGGAGCTAAGCGAATAGGGACGGGAAGTGAGTTCTATAGCCTCACTGCAGATACCTTAAAGGATAACCCAAGAAAGGAGGAGTTATGAGATGGGTTTTGAAGGATATAGTTTTCGGAAGAGCATAAGCTATAGTTATGGGCTCCCAAACATTTGAAGTCATTTTTGAGGTAGGAGATTTAGGGTTGAACAGGATGGAATATAGTATAATTTAATTGTCATTATCATATTAACCTAGGGCTGTTATGGCCCTTAAAGCCAACACTGAGATTCCATACAAAAAAAAAATTACGTAATTAGCTAACCTAACAAGATCTTATAGTGACACCTCTTGAAGCCTGTATATCTGTACCTTTTAGTGTTTTGATAATGGGTCAGTGGTTGAGTGACACAATTAAGAAATTTTACAAGTTGTTCTTAAACTACTGGATCAAATTGAATGAAATTTGTTATATACCGTATTTATACAAGACCTGGTTGGTAACTGATAATTTAGGCTTTTAATTTTATCCACAACGAAGTTGTAGAGGGTCGAATGTAACCTGAACAGTTACCAGAAAAGCGTAATTATGCCGCTTTGTTATTATTAATATATATTAACGGTTGGTTGCAATAACGATCGGTATATTAAAACTGGGCGTTACTAATAACCTGTAGCTAATAACTAAGCTTATCAGATACATTTTCCGATAACGTGTACGATAAATTTGTTACGCTGATATAAAAAATCAAAACACTTTAGAAATTACTATATCACACATTTATTTATTAATTAAATTTTTTGATGGTACAAACGAGACTACGGGACGCCCAGAAATGGAAGTCATCGCCCATGGACATCCATTTTAGTGCTTGTGTGGTGCCAGCCTTGAGAGGGGCCTATGCTCTAGATAACATTAGATAATTCTTTTTTTTTAATAAGACAAATGAGAATACGGGACGCCCATACAGGGCAGCCATCGCATGCCATGAATACCTATTTTAGTGGGTGCGTTGTCGGTCTTTAAACTAAAAGTGACAATCGACTTCGGTATGTCAAAAGTCTTGTTAATGTAAGCAATATACGTTACAAGTTTATTTTAGTCCTATCACAATAGGCTATAAACGTCCCATCTATTATCCAACGGAAATATAACAAAGCCATATATATACATATACAATACCGGCAGTACTACAGTACCCTCAAATTACATTTCAATAAAACTTAAACAAAACAAATAAACAGTGTTTACGATTTACTTGTACATTGTAATCATAAAAATAATTTAAAACATTACATTACAATTAATAGTTTGTTCCCTGTGGTACCTTTAACGCTGGCATTTCCTTGCTGTATTGTGATGCTTAATTGTTGAGGCACCAGCTCTGGAGTCACCGTTAACAACCAGGCGTAACCTTAAATATTTAATTAGCACCTGTGCACTTGAAACCCTCGCCTTGCACTCCAGTGCCTTGGTTTCGTGAAGGACATTCACCCCCGTACTCTCGGCTAAAACTCGAAGGGGCATTTGTGATACATTGTGTCATTTGAGACACAATATATGGCCGAACAAACTTTTCCTTTTGTATCCTATGTATCTTATAATTTTGGTTTAGTTGTTATAAAGAAAATTGGTGGCAAAATTTATTCCGCTAACTCATTAAGATTGGCGTAGTTTACAGGTGTTCTGCGCTAATACAACATAAACAATTTCATAAACTGTTAGCACATCTAACAGTTTCCTCAACAACTCAGGCGCAGTCTATTAACCACTAAGAGCCTATCAACATTTTTCGGTTACGCGTCTAACTTTTCCGTTACGCGCCATCTTTTTCTTCTCCCTACGCCGGTTGATCGAAGCTATTAATAACAAAAATATATAATAACGATAACAATGATAGTAATAATTCTATTACAAGTAATAAGGTAAACTGAAATAATTGTAATATTCTATATTATATTATATGTCTATGAATATATATATAGTAAAAGCCTTTTGTTAAACTTTATCTAATTTAACTTTATTTTACCAATTTCTGTAAAGTTGAATATAGTAGATAATTTTTTGAAAAATAAGGTCATAAACAAGCACATATTTTTTTATATATAGGCTGTATACAATGGACTGTTTATGTGTGCATTTAACATTCGCTCGAACGGTGAAATTCGGTGAAAAATGATCCAAAAAGTCAACGTGTGTCTGACTCAGGAAGCTGATCATCTACTTGCCCATAGAGTGACAATAGATGATGAAACATACAGAAATCTGAGGCCCAGTCCTAAAAAGGTTGTAGCGCCACTGATTCAGTTTTAAAAATTACTGTTTACGTTGAAAGCTTGCCGCGGCCGAAGAAAATCCAACAATTTTAGCATAATGTATAATGTTCGCATGCCTGCATTCTGCGCATGATTGCACTAGCACATAAACAAAACAATTTCGCATCATTTGTTTCGACGGGTCAACGACCGCTATTTACATTATGAAACTCCTATGTAACGATTTTAACGTATAAAATCAATGTCCCTGTTCATTTAATTAGCTCAACCATAATGATAATATTGACATAAAACCATAAACACTTAATTCTCCTTCCTAAGAGTAGCAATACAAAAATCGTTCGATACTATTTTATCTACTACCAATGACTACACAGCCCCTTGTAGGCTAACAATATATGGTACAATCTAAGATACACTCTATGGTGACTCTACGGTACATTCTATGGTAACACGCTGTGGTACAATCTATAGAATCAATAAATTTCCTAATATCGGTTACCGTATCAATTCGAGATATTTTGATTATTTTGTTTCTAGGTTGTATGTTTAGGCTTAAAAATAATTGCTTTTATGGGTACGTGTAACCTGTCTCCGGGTGCTTCTCAGCTATGATGCACAGTCGAGAAGGAACACACTACTTTAGAATGAATCACCTAAAATGTTTTGTTGAGGGATCTCTATGTAGGTAGTACCTAATAGACCAATTATATATAATAAACTATAGGTCAAATTTATGAAGATCTGTGCAGGCGTTCCTATTATTATCTGCGGCAGTTTTATTTGTTGTCATAGTCTTCCACTTCTAGACACCACGGGCCTAGTGAGAAGAATGAAAAGGACAAAACCATAAGAATTGGTACGCTCTTTTATTGAAGGCCCCTAAGTCTAATTGGTTCGGAAATACTTCAGTGGGCAGCTGGTTCCACATAGTGGTGGTGCGCGGAAAAACAGCTGTAAATAACCCTCAGATATGGAAGCAGTGGTTTGTGAAAAAAACCAATACAAGAACAGAGTGTCTTCCCCTTAATAGTGTAAGTAGTGTTATTGGAAACTTTGTAAACTAGTATTTTCTCGCACACCGATATCCAGATTGAGCATTCTGATATACAACGATTTTCCTTTAGTTTTCCTTTTTATGAGGCGATTCTTTCTTTCATATTTGTTATGTTACAGTACCTTAAGTACTTGTCACATTCAATTAATTTTAAACTAGTAAGTCACAATTACATTTACGCAAAGACTTTTTGCACGGTTTGCATCAAAAGCCGTGCAGCCGGCGCCAGATCTTGTTACACAATATAGTCTTGCATTCATCCCTCAAGTAATATGATACAACCACATGTACTTACGTTACCATAAGCTATTAATCAATATGTGTAGTATATTTTCGACATAGTCTGTGCGAAACCGTCGCGGGATTAAAGGTTGCTGTGTCTGTTGACATTACGTCATGATTAACAACGAAGAAATAAATACAATAGTAATTTTTGCGGCAAAATTCACAATTCGAATTTTAAATTTAAACAAAACTAGAGTATCCAAAACCCAACATTGACGCTGGCAGAAAACATTCAAAAAATTATAACTCGAAAACTACAAAAAATCGCGGAGCTTACATGGGATATTTTCGTACATCCCCAGGTGTGAGGAATCTACAAAAAAAAAATATTGACATTACTATTTGGACCACCATATATCGGTACCTCAACTTCCGAACGACTACACGATTTTTTTTTTTTGTTCATTGGTCAGAAAAAAGGTTTGTTACAAATTTAAAAAAATCTTTTAAGGTAAATGCATGAGAAAATACGCAATAAAACAAATTATAAATACATATTAATTATTCCCATTTGTTCAAACACTATTTCAGAGCTTGGTTGGTTCATGTACGATTATATCATTAATTACACGTTTAGATTTACGCTCGCGTGTTTAACTGTATTTAAGTGAAATTAACTTTAAACTAGCCCTAATAAATAATAACGCCAAGGGTTTGTAAAATACAACTCAAAAAAATAACAAATTTGAATTGTATAACTTAAATAAACACTGAACACTTTCCGTAGTGAATACGGTAGAAAATGCACAGAGGTTTTTTTATAGAACAGGAGGCAAATACCGCCGCCAATAGATACCTACATTGCCAGGCTCGCAAATGCGTTGCCGACTTTTTAAGATTTGGTACGCTCTTTTTTTTAATTATGTAACAGGAGACAATCACATGGAATTTCTTTGATCCCTTGGAGGATAGGACGGCCTTTGGATACTACTTGTGTAGACACGTCATCCCTGTCTCAGCTTCCTCGGGCAAGGACAAAAGATGGCGCAGCTCGAATAAGTATCCACAATACAGCGAGGAAATGCAAACATTTTAAATTCTCTATTTATCCATTTTTAATTATTTTCATTACTACGTAGGGTAAGAAAATTGTAAATATTGTTTATTCGTGTTTTTCTAATTAATTGAAGTGAAACTTCTTTATCGGCGTTGGAAAACAACCGTTACATTTTTGGGTTACGCGTCACATTTCTCCGTTACGTGCCATCTTTTTCTTTTCCCTACCACGGTTAATTCGAAAAATATATAATAACGATAACAATGCTAGTAATCATTCTATTAAAATTAATGAAATTCTGTAATAATCTTAAGTAGTAATGAGGTAAAATGAAATAATAGACCAATTATATATAATAAACTATAGGTCAAATTTATGAAGATCTGTGCAGGCGTTCCTATTATTATCTGCGGCAGTTTTATTTGTTGTCATAGTCTCTCACTTCTAGACACCACGGGCCTAGTGAGAAGAATGAAAAGGACAAAACCATAAGAATTGGTACGCTCTTTTATTGAAGGCCCCTAAGTCTAATTGGTTCGGAAATAATTCAGTGGGCAGCTGGTTCCACATAGTGGTGGTGCGCGGAAAAACAGCTGTAAATAACCCTCAGATATGGAAGCAGTGGTTTGTGAAAAAAACCAATACAAGAACAGAGTGTCTTCCCCTTAATAGTGTAAGTAGTGTTATTGGAAACTTTGTAAACTAGTATTTTCTCGCACACCGATATCCAGATTGAGCATTCTGATATACAACGATTTTCCTTTAGTTTTCCTTTTTATGAGGCGATTCTTTCTTTCATATTTGTTATGTTACAGTACCTTAAGTACTTGTCACATTCAATTAATTTTGAACTAGTAAGTCACAATTACATTTAATTCGAAAAATATATAATAACGATAACAATGCTAGTAATCATTCTATTAAAATTAATGAAATTCTGTAATAATCTTAAGTAGTAATGAGGTAAAATGAAATAATTGTATTATTTGTATTCTATGATAATAAAAGCCTTTTGTTAAACTTTATCTTATTTAACTGTATTTAACTAATTTCTGTAAAGTTGCATATAGTAGATCATTTTTCGAAAAATACTATCATAAAGAAGTTTCACTTCTTACGTGTGTGTGTGTGTGTGTGTACGTGTGTACACATTTTATTTTGTATTTCTGTGATGTCCATTTCTGACTTGCACCAGGACGGATGTGGTGAAGCTAAATTTTCAAGCCATCACCTGTGCAAAAAAAATATTTTCTATAAATTAAAAAAAATTCTTTCATGGCGCTACAACCTTTTTAGGATCATATTCAGTATCTGTTTCATGATCATTTGTCAATGTAATAAGCAAGCAGGTGATCAGCCTTCTGTGCTTGACGCACCGTCGACTTTTTGGGTCTGAGGCAAGCCGGTTTCCTCACGATGTTTTCCTTCACCGTTCGAGCGAATGTTAAATGCGCACATAGAAAGAAAATCCATTGGTGCACAGCCGGGGATCGACCCTACGACCTCAGGGATGAGAGTCGCACGCTGAAGCCACTAAGCCAACACTGCCGTTTATAAATAGGATAATAAATAAAAAACATATTCTAGACAATCTGCGTTTATCATTACAGCTCACATCTATATAGGTCACACTTTCAGTGTGTATATTTATACTATGACATGACATTTAGACCATTGGCGTGCAGTTTAGTATCTTAGATCTCATAGAGCAGGGATGTTTATTTTAACACTCTGGGTTAGACAAGTCAAGGACACGAAAGGGAAGTGGTTTGGCCAAGTGGAAGATGAGAAGGTAGGAACAAGTAGGATATACAAGGCAACGGATGGTGAAATCGGGTTAGGTATGCCTAGTCATACCTGGACCACATCCAGATCCAGAGGTCAGGACCGTAAATGAAGATCCGTGGGCTCTGTCTACCCTTGCGTGGTCATATAAATAGAAAACATATATTTTATCTCCCACCTGCAAAAATCTTGTCTAATTATGGGATGCTATTAATTTAATTCAAATTAGTAACTATATTTGGTGGCGACTAGGAAATTTTAGATATTTATTGTTTTGTGCAATTTATAGACTACTAGACAGTGTTACATTTTTTATTTTTTTTACTAGGGTTGCCTGGAAATGATCGCTAGTTAGCGATAAGGCCTAATGGGTACTCAATGTCTAAGGCCTTGCACATATATTCTTGGACCCTTGAATAAAGTCGAATTAGTTCACTAAAATTCTTCACCAGGCAGCTGGTTCCACATAGTAATGGTACGCAATAACTGCCTTACAAAACGCTCAGTTGTGTTTTTTATAGAAAAGGGGGCAAATGGGCAGAAGGGTCACCTGAAGTTAAGTGATACCGCCGCCCATGGACACTCAACGCCAGACGGCTCGCGAGTGCAGTGCGTTTTAAGAGATATTGTTGTGTTCGTTTGCTCTTTAAAAAAACCTACCCACCTGAGCTATAAGCCCAGGTGTTATCCTGTCCATTAATATGCCTTACACAATAGCAGCAACACCACACCCTATATAGACATCGACACGTGCATAGAACATACAGTAGATTTACTGTAATGTACAGTGTTGGCCTAGTGGCTGATGGTCTTCGATCCCTGGTACCAAAGGACTTTCTTTCTAGGCGCATTTAACATTCGCTCGATGTAGGAATTATCGTGAGAAAACCTTGCAAAAACAAAAAAAAGGCGGATGTGTCTTAGACACAGGAGGCTGATCACTTGACTATTAGATTGACAAATGATTATGAAACTGATACAGAAATCTGAGGCCACCTGGAAAGGTTGAAGCGCCAGTGATTAACTTTATAAACCGTCATTAATAAACAATGGTTCGTCATAGCAAGATATGGTTTTACACATTTCGTGTTGAGCACAGTCCTAAGACTGTCAGTGTCTAAACACTCGAAGTTGTGTTTGGACCATAAATAGAAACATTATAGGCTCTTATTATCACGCAGTTAGAGTTAAAGGAAGTTTCAGGTACCCCTGGAACTGATTTCATTGGTACCATTTTCACTTAGTTGGACTGTCAGATGGATCAAGTGAAAGACTTATCCTACAAACTGTACGTTGTAACTGTAAAGGGTGGACAGAAACCGGTGGAAACTGATAGTTCGCTCCCAATGTTTCCTTGCTGACCACGAAGCTCAGACGATCTACCGACTGGATAGTCACTTACTCCATTCGATTGACAGCGTGTAACAACCAAAAACCCAGTTCTGTTTCTTGTTAGGCAAGGTGTTCAACCTTGGCCAGGCTGGTTTCCTTACGTTTCCTTTCCAATCACATAGATACTCCATTCGTGCCAGGGTTTTCTGCTCTCTGGAATGATATGAAGCCACTAGGCAGTGCTCTCGTAAAAGGCTATAACTCGGACCCATACGACTTCTTCAATACAAAAAGTCCCCTCTGGAGTTGTGTGCTGCGATATTCCAAGCTACTTGGTTGTAGGAATTCATGGATTTGGTCTGGCGCCTTCTTAAGTTGTCTTGTCATTTTTACACGTGTATCGTTTCTATAACATATTTTCAAGTATTAGATTACCTTCAGTTTAACACGACGTTTTGAGAGCAAAAATAAAATTAGACTGTGATTGTAGTCACATGTTTTAGAAATGTACTTAAATATTTTAGTATTTTTATTTCGCGGTCTCGAAGTAGAAGTGACCAGACACAATTTCGTTCTTCGTCGGGTCGTATGACCAAAACTGGAGGTTGCAAGTGGTATTTCCAGTTTGGTACTTTAGACGCCTAAATGTTCCATAGTTATCCAAATTCCAAACTTATATATAAAGTGATATTACACAACTATATATAGATGTCTAGTTTACTCTGCGGTTCCTCATTAATTCGGTCGTATCGCGATGTTCTATAGCCGGAAGCTTTTCTCGGTAAATAGACTTTTAAATGCAAATAGATTATTGTTAGACATATGTAGACATTTTTGTAGATGTTATTATTCTATAAAAGTATGAAACACTATGCTATATTGTCAATAGTTTTCGCAGTGATATAGGGATTTTATTGGTATTCACATCTTAGATTACACTATCGTTATATCATACAGAACGATAACTTTCATGAAAATATTCTATAGTCTTTGCTCAACAGGGATAGAGTGTTCTAACGGTGAAAGACTTTTTCAATTCGTTGCAGTAGTGTCGAAGCCTTTTCATTGCAAACAAACAATCAAAATTTTATAATGATAATATATTTTATAACAGTAAAATGTTTCATTTTTTCGAAATAAAGAGTCGCTCTGAAACCTTCTAAGACTCTCAGATTCCATATCTGTTCCGTTAATTTTTAATAGGAAAGTAGGTGATCATCCATCTGTACCTCACACAACTTTTTGGGTCTGAGGACTGTTTCCTCACGATGTTTTCCTTTACGTATGCGAGTGTTCAATCCGCACATAGAAAATCCATTGATGGTTCGCAACTACGACCTCAGTGGCTCAAGCCACAAAACTGTATTTTTTTTTCACTGGGAGGTCGTACCCAAAATAACATTATCTGCTGACGAACCCAACCACTACATCAATGAGATTTTAACATGAACAAGCTTATGAAGGACATCATCGAAACCCGGCTTGCCTTGCCTTCGACCCAAAACTCAAAGGCACAGCTGATCACCTAGGAGCAGTTCAATTATTTACGAAGGCAGATTTACTGCAATATAGTTTTTTTAGTTAGATTTACTTGCAAGAGCTTAGATTTACTTGTCAGCAAAAGTAAGCAAAGCTATTTAAAATAATAGTATTATGTTTATGTTTTGTAGTAATCCTCGAAAATGTATTTCGTTTTCAATGTGTGGGTAATATGTGTAAAAAATAATTACTGTTGACGTAATCATCAAATGTCCCAAACAAACCTGGCGCCGAACAGTTGCGGACGAGGCAAAGAGAGCCGGAAAGACTTGGAGCGAGGTGAAACACGAGGCTCAAGACCGAACGCGATGGAGACTCACTGTGGACGCCCCATCTAGGTGTTATAGGACATTAAGTCAAGTAATCATCAAATAAGAAAATCAAGACCGCACCCCAACCCTATAGTGTTTACGTAATACTTGACAGCCCCCTGTTTCTATGTAGAAAAAATACTAGCGAATCCGACAGACGTCCTGTCTTAACTATGAATACTGATTTCGGATTGGTATAATTAACTTAAAATGCTTTATGATATATTGTTGTTTTTTGGCATGTATATGTATATAAATAATTTTGTTGGTATTCCGACATATAACTGGGCATGTGAAAAGCATGTATTTTCAAGATTAATGCCACAAACAATTAGCGACTGTAATTATTTTCTATTATTTTAGCAATATAATAATTCCGATTGAAGCATTTATTTTAAACGAAATTCATTTTTCTCACATCCTCTTTGACGATATTTGCTTAATTATTCTTAATTTTCCGCGCAATTTTCTTAATTACTTTCTAAATCCTCTCCTGACAATAACAAACACAACAAAAACAATTAGCGAAACCGGTCCAGCCGTTCACGCGTGATGCCGTGACCAAGGGAAGTAGGGATTCATTTTTATATAATATAGATATCCGACGCCAAGACCAAGGGTTGTAACGCCACGTTTTATGAAATTTAGCACACATTAAACCCTAGAACATCCAACTCAAATATTAATTCCAACATTTGTTTGATTTGGCTCAAAACTACATCACATTTGTGTGTTCACTTGGGACTTGTTGAAGCAACATTAACAACTTTAGCAACTAAAAGTCAAAACATTAAATAAACATTTTAGATATTAATTTGGATAGTTAGTTAGTTGAGTTTTTAGTTACACTGCCGACCTTTTAAAAGGTACGATCTTTTCTTAAAGGACCCTAAGTTGAATTGGTTCGTAAATAATTCTGTGGGCAGCTGGTTCCATATACGCTAAGTTGAACTAAGGGCGTGGAGTGATACGGTTGCCTTCACGTCCAATGATAAAACTCAGCTGCAGGTATATATATAACTAGCGAATTCTCTCTCTCTCTCACTCTTTGAGTTTCTCATTTGCTGATTACGTCAATAGTAATTATTTACTTTTCTACATATAATTTCATTGTCTTAGCTAGAAAACAAAATGCATTTTGGAGAATTGCTACAAAAAATTAATACATTCATGTACTATTATTTTTGAGAGCTTTGCTTACTTTTGCTGACAAAAGTAGGGGGGGGGGGGGGTTTGATAAATTGCAGTAAATCTGCTTACGTAATACTTTCCGTAAGCAGATTTTAAACGGCCCCTTTCCGGCGATTATTAGAGGGTATTGGCACTTGATGATGTACCGGAACGCACTCAATATTTTTATATCTTACTTTGGATCATAAAATCTTTTTTATAAGCTACTAACGAAGTTAAGACACGACTTCGTTAGTACACGACACGAAGTTAGTACCGAAGTCGTGTTTTACAATATTGTTTGACGTAAAGAAACATGTGAATAGTGTGTTTATAATCGAAACAATACAGGGAACTCGACTTCGGGTTAATCGGAAGTCACACCAACAATGGAGAATAATCTAGAGTCTGGTCATCTGGTACATAGGGGAATGTGCAGGCAGTGTACTCTTTAATCCAAATCACAATTGCGATTTTTCTTATGTCAATAGTCTGTTGGATTTTGACAGTTAAGTCTTGTTTCTGAATCTCACTGTCTTATGAAAGTTTTGGACCGTTTTCATCTTGACTTGTTCTGAATATTACTCACGGACAGATCCATGTCCTCATCTGAGAAACGGACAGATCAATTTTTTAATAGTCGCGATTCTAAGACCTCTTCTGCATATAACAACCACAAATGACAGACTTATCACATAAAAAAGTAGGTCATTTAATTGAATCTTAATTCAACTTTGACCTTTATCTGAAAGATGCATTACCCACAGATAGAAATGCTAGATAATGATGCCATAGACCAAAAATACTGTGACAGAAGTGTCAAAGACATCATTAAATTAGCGATGTCAAAAGAAATCTTTGCTAATCATTTGTCGAGCAAGACAAATGTATACCATTTGTATGCCACCCCTTTTAATTAGCGGAGTCACTGTTACTGTGACTTGTTAAGAGACATCTCATTCATGGACCTAGTTTGTAAATACAATAAGCTTGTTTTTCAACCAACTCGGGAAACACATTCTCTATTCAAATTTATTTTTAGAACAATTTTAAATGTGTTAGTATGTTACAGTATATAATTAAAATCATTTGAGTGGAAGTAGAATGTTCAATGCACTGTTTGTAAAAGAAATAGCGGAGTATTACCAATGTGCAATAACTATAATTATAGTGGTTGGTTTTTTCATAAACACTATTATTTAAAAAAACATAGGTAATTTAAATACTTGGAAAATATAATACACTATAATTTTATTTCAAAATAACAAAAGTAAGTATGAACTTCCTTTTATTATTCCAAATCCTTGTCTTAATAAAAGGAAGCCTTTGAACAGTTTATCCTATGATTTACATATATTACATTGCATCTCTACACCCACACCACTTCCTCTTCACTTATAAAATACTGTTAAGTAATTTTCATAAATATATCCTATAATTATTATTGAGAATATAGGATATGTTTATGATAAGTAAAGTTAATTGTGAAAGTGAAGTGAAGTTAATTGTAAAAGTTAAATGTGACAATTATCAGTTAAAATATCAAAATAAAATTATTTTGACAAAAAAGGAATTATTTATTTACCACCAACAAGTCCAGAGCTCCTCACACAGCTTAAAACATAGCACTACAAAGAGGAAATGCTACCAGAATTAAAGGTACTCTGATGCACATAATAGAAATACTTTTTATTAATAAGTTTTATTAATGTCATCAAAAAATTATATATATATATATATATATATATATATATATATATAAATATGGGCATGTAAGAAATTGTATTATTTAAAGATTACCTTTACTATCACCTATATAGGTATTAAACTCAATTAATAATTAAAAAGTTAATAGCATAGTAAGTAAATATTTTACATAAATTGTGTTGTTATTCTATTCTACAATAAAATTATAATTAAAATTTTGACAACTTATAGAGCTAGTAATAATTTTATCTAAGTTGCAACACAAATAAATCTATTTCAATAAATTATAATAAATAATTTTCACTTAATAAATTTTTTACTGCATAATTTTAAAACATTTATAAGGAAAAAAATCTTACCCAATAAGATCTATGAGTTAGTGCACAATTACTGTAATAAGTCAGTAAATAAAATGAAATCTTATGTATTCAAATAAATTAAGCATTTTTTTTTTACATAAATAGAAGAATAAAAAATCAACCCATTTTAAAATAGAAAATTACTCACTCTAAACAGTATTGCGATTTGCTAATTACGATAATTAAAATTGATTTTGAATAAACTAACCTGATCTGGGCAGAAGTATCCAAATGCCACCATCCCAAACAGGGAGAGTAATAAGCAAAATAGAATCACTTTTCGTAATTTCGATCTTGGTTCCATTTTTTTAATTTCGTACACACCACCGGGTAGAAAAAGCGCGAAATCACTATCTACTTGCACTGATACACTTTTTTGCATTTCGGTCGAATGCATGTCTCATTTTTACAAATATATCTTAAACTGGTCCACACACGCTAAGTAAGTCCACAATTTCGTTTTATTACCGCAGAAAACTAATTACATTATCGTTTTTCATATATCAATGTTTGATACGAACTCGATAACATTGTTTTGATAATAACGGAGACGTTGTAACACTTCGATGACCGAAACTAAAATGCGAGTACGAGAACGAGAACACTGGTCGCCGAGGAAGTCGCAAGGCTCCGAATGGCACACATTACGTTTTGCAGCTCTCTTACACATAGCTTAGTCCTTTTTATGTCTTCAGCCATGTTCACTAAATCAATAGTGCTAAGGAGCAATTGTAAATGTAAACATTTGCTAGTGAAAGCAAAATGTGCGAGGTAAACAACACAATTCGCACTTAACTGAGTACCGAGCCTTCTGACTTCAAAGTATATTTTTGATAGCTGACAAATGACAGCCGACACAAGCTTAGCAAAGCTGTAAAGTTTTGACATAAATAAAAAAAATAGTTTGTATCTTTAATTATTTTGAATCTTTCGTCATAATAAACTCAATTTTAAATAGTTACTAATAAAGAATAGTGTTTACCATAGACAAAAATATACCAAAAGCATTACATTGTTTCAAAACCTGTATCAACCACTTGTTTATGTTATTTACTTTACCTTACCTTTGATTATTTATGACTACTAAATCATAGTTATATAATATGACGGTGAAGCTATAGCGAGATTCAAATAAAGAACAAAAATTAAACACTATTTATTATGTCCAATAGAGGTCGCTGATGAAAATTACCGATTTACTTTGTTGTCGTTGATGGATTGATTTCAACAATTTATTATAAACGGAATTTGATTACGATTCGTTTTACGTATTTACTGAAAATGTCTAAGCTATCGAGTATATAATAAATATATCTCCCACTTTAAACCCTTGCAAGCTACTTGATAGTTGCGACCCATCCCGTCGTCGTTGTATCAACACTTAAGTGCCGAGAATCTATTCGAGTGTTGGACTCTTGTACTTGTTGAAATCATCAGTAAGACATACACAGTATGTAATGAAACATACAATAATTTATTTAAAATAGCTAGGCATATTACTTCACTATTAATAGGCTTATGAGAAATATCCAGTAGTAAAATGTCAAATAGGTGAAAAAATAATAATTTTTAACAATGTCTATAACAGGCTTTAATTCATTATCAGTGATTGAATTTCATAATAATTGTGTAACACAGATTCTTAAATGAACACCGTATGGAGATAAAATGCTGTTTGCATAAAACAAAACCATTCGCTACAATATAAATATGAAAAATAAATGTTTCATAGCTTTACAAAAGGTATTAAAATATTGAGAAAATGTGACAATTATCAGTTAAAACAAATCTAATTGATTTTATTCATAAAGAAAAGGCACTTTAAAAATAAGGTGGGCACATTAAAATAAAACTTTAAATCTCTCGTCGCACTGTTGTTTCACTTAAATTATATGTTATTAATACACATTATATGTACACATAAAACAAAATTCTGTACATGTTTTGTGTGAACCAATCTATCGATTACGAGAGAATTTACTTTAAAAACCGTATATAAAATTCCATTTATATAAAATTTATAGCCATCGCTATAAACAGATATATGAGACCCACAGTGCACTGATGTTTATACATACAATTTCACAAAGGATCAAACTCCTCTCACATATTTCCCTATAAAATTACCGTTTTGTATCAGTCCACGATTTTGAAAAGTCCACAATCATCACACGATTATCAAATGTCCTGTTCACTAGTCAATGTTCAGTTGATTAACACATTAAATTTGATGAATGTTTTTAAATGAATCACTGTTCAACATATACTATTAAATTGTTCATCACATGTAGTTCAACTGTTAGGTTCCTCATGTATATGCATACATCTGCTGCGGTACCAATGATAACTTGTTTTCTATGGAGAGAAGCTAGTCCTGGACCTCAACTAGTTACGAGGTCTTCCACGCCCACGAGAACCATCGCGATCCTGCAAAATTTGGATATAATTATTATTATAGGATAGGAAAGAAAATAATAGACAAAATAAAGAATACGGATTCAAAAAAAACAACAACTAAGATAACTAATGTTTCAATTAAAATAAATAAACTAAAGTGGAAATGGGCAGAAGAACTTCGTACCTCTTGCCACATGCCCATCTACAAGTGAAGGACAAAAGTACTTAACTAGAGCCCAAGGTTTCTGTACCTTGGGCTCTAGGTTCTCTGATTCTGAACAGTGTTACATGGCAGAGAATAGGAATAGGAATGGCAGGATTTTGAGGAGGCCTTGGTCAAAAAAGGGCACATAGATACCTACAAGACATAGAAATAGAAACAAGTATAAATGTAAAAGTATCTGAATTATAGGCTGTCATTATTATTAAAGTACATACATGTATTTATGACATTTAAAAATAGTTTTAAAGCTATTAAAAATATACCCATAGCTATGAATATGTGATATTACATATATATTATCATGAGTACATTGTCTTAACATATAATAATAATATATATTCTTGAACTAATGTATACAAAATATTCAAAAACCGAATTGAAAACCCACACGGAACTACCTTTTGAAAGGGGCAACTAGAATCATCTTCATTTTATTTAAAATTCAAAACTGCTATTTTAGGTGGTCTAATTGGATTAATGATTTGGCTTCGACTTTTATCTCTAATAAAAATTGAATTATAATAGGAATATTTTAGATTTCAGGCCCAATATAGGGATTACAGGACTACATAAACATACTGCCATAATTAAACTCATTTTTACAATCACATTATACATTTGAATATAAAGTAGTATAAAAATAAGATTAATAACTTTTAAGGGAGGAAAGTGTCTGTATGATGTTTAATTGTGTTTAGATTTATAGTATTTTTAAAAATACAACATATTTATTTGTATGTATACAAAAAAAGTTTACTAGAATGGAACATATGCATATCAATAATCGTAACAAACGCAGGCTGCAATATACCCATATTAGACTAAAGTTAGTAATTCTTATTTGGGAAAAGGGACTCTTCTTTAATAAAGTCCCAGAGGATCTTTTTCTCTGCCTTTTCATAAATTTAAGAAATGTATTAAAGACAAGCTGTGTAAAAAGGCTTACTACAAAGTTAACGCTTATCTTATATTTATTAACTAAATAAAAGGGCCTGGACTGGTGCTAGACAGGCTACTTCTAATTAATTTGCGATATTTGTTTTAAAATAAGTGTTGTTTGATGATTGGCTATTTTAACAGAGTACTGATAGTTTTTACGCCGGCTTTTTCTCTACATCCTCCGTCTTCTGTGTCTGCGATACAAATTGAATGACGTGGAATAAGTGATACCTGTATCTTATATTCCATAATAAACTTATACAACATAACTCAATAAGCCTTAAAGCATGCCACAGACAAACATTAAAAGCTAGTCAATGTCAAATTCTTATAATTAAACATGTCAATGGTACGAATGGATCTAAAAGTCTTGTCACTAAGGGGGAATGTTACAAAACCTACCTTTGATTCCGCATCCAATGCAACGTAGCCCCAAAAGATTGAAGTTACATATATTATATCTATCAAAAGTGTCTTCCGGTAGGTAATAAGCTAAAAAATAAAATAACCTACCTTATGTGGCCGGTAATTGTCCCGGTCCCGGTCACGATAGCCATGGTCCCGGCCGTCCCTATCGTCTTTATAGTCACGGTTGACATCCCTCGGATCGCGGTTATCCCTGGGGTCACGATCGCGATGATCGCGATGATCACGACCGTCACGGGCATCGCGACCGTCTCGCCCGTCCCTATGATCGCGCCCGTCACGGCCATCCCTATCACGGTAGTCACGGTAATTACGGTATCCACGGCCGTCGTGCTCTTCGCGATGGTTCTCCTGAACCGGAGCCGGATGCGGCACCTTACGCGAGTCCTCCTCCTCCTGGCGACGCTCGTAATGGATGAAATCGTCGAAAATCGACGTCGAGTGTGAGTAACTATGCATTATACGCAACACTTGCAGACCCTTCGCGTGGGGCACCTCTTGCGTATCGCGAGAGTTGGTCACCGGCTTGTTTTCGTTGTTCTCCAGCTTGATATGACGCAGCTGCCCGTTCGGAACGTCCTTAACATATATCCACCTAACACGAAACTGTCCTTTCCACTTGTCCTGAGACCACACGCTAGAGTTAGAGTTGTAGTCTACGGCACTGACCATGCGGGCCATCCCGCAAAAGTGTCCACTACCGTTCACCGAGAAAAAGAGATACACACAGCCGCCCTCGCGCTCGCGATCGCGGAACGCCGAGTCGAGACGCTTGTTGCCGTGTTCCGTACTGCACCAGATCTCGTATTTGATGCTGCGGTGGATGTCATCCTCGGAGTACGATTTGATGACGAAGAATCGGGTTAGAGGGGCGGTGAGATCGAAGTCTTTAGGGTTGTAATCGTTCTTAACGCGGAGTTCGTCGAGTACCGGGTGGGGCACGGTCGGAGCGGAGACTTGGGGGGGCAGGGATGGCGGCGGGGGAGTGGGAAGCGGAGGCCGGGGCTGAGGGGGAATGGGGGCGCGAGGGGTGTGGGTCCACGCCGGGGGAGGCTGATGCTGAGGAGGGCATCGCATGGGGGCCGGGGGCGGGACCGGCTGAGGCATCGGCAGAGGGGCAGGCACAGAAGGGGGTTGCAGCACCGGGGGCGGGGGGGCAGACGCTACGGGTGCGCTCTTGCCTGCGTCCCAAGTGCTAATGTCCATATTGTGCTTCCCGGGCACTATCGGCGGTGGGGGCATGCCCGGCCCTTTTTTCTTCAAACCGCCAGTCTGGGACAATGGCGCCGGCTTAGCCGGTTGGCTGGCGATGGACGCCCACGTCATCTTTTTGGGTTGCGATCCGCCCGATATATCCTTGAGCTCGGCGCGATCCTTGTCATGCTTGTGCTCCCCGAGGGACAGCGCCTGAACGCCGGTCTCCACTGCTTTAATACCGTCCGGCACGTACAGCCCATCAGCTCTGTAGTAATCGTCATACTGTTTAGCTCGACCCAGCTGGCCCCAAGTGGAATAATCACCGTTTCCTGGGAAATAGTTGAATGTTGATGCCGGTTGTCCAAATGCGGCGTTGGAAAATGGGGTTGACGACGGTCCGAACACACCTGAAATGTTTATGTAATGCATAAATAATCTAGAAATTTCGATTGTAATATAATGTTGGTTTTGATGGATGGAACATTTTTTTCAATTACTTTTAAAATGGTAGCTTAAACCTACTTTAGTAATCTATTCAAATTTGGCATAGAAGTTTACAGGCTAGTGATATTTTAAACTCTGCCAACTGGAATAAATACTAGCTACCGTCCATTCCATATGAATCGTGAGGATTGTATCCTCCTAGAAAAGTCATTGGGTCTGTGCCATTGGTAGACCATGTTCCATCCCCAACTCCGAAGGCTTGATAAGGAAGTGCTGTTGTACCGTAATAACCTGAAACAAAAATTTATAAGTTTAGATATGAATGAATAAGCCTGTAGCATTAACCGATAGTTGTATCTGATATTACTGATGATCATACAGTGGAATCTCGATAACCCGAACCTCGTTAAGTCGAAATCCTCAGTAAGTCAAAAACAATGGCCATTCCCTTTCGCTGAACTTCAAAATCCACGGTATCCTGAGTAATTTAGACTTTGTAACTCGAATAAAATGTTAATTCCATACGAAGTATTGATAATACATATTTATATTCTATACTCGAATTTTAAAAAGAAGCCTAAATCGAAATTAGTAAAATATAATGACATATTTCAGATACCGGCAAACTTCTTTAGCATTAAACAAGGACATAAATGTCAACTGATTTACCAATCACGATCGACTCGTCCCTCTCCCGCAGCCCCACCTTTACCAGTGATGCTTAAAAATCGCGCAGGGCAAAGACATTTGTTCAAGATATTTGCCGGTATTTATAATTGGAATTCCGAGAAATAATAAGACTAAAATAAAATAATGATCAAGTTCGGGCCATCTAATAAAATATTCATTTTTTCTTGTACTCGTGAAATGACTGAAAATATTAATAAATAAATATATACTATTAAACTTTACTGAGTTAACTCTTTTTGCCGTTCCCTTAACATTCGAGTTATCGATTCCACTGTAGTCAAATATGTTTATTATTTATATAAGATAGTACAAGCTCAAACAACCCAGGTCTCATACTAATCATTTTTATAAATTTTCTCTTTACTGAGACATCATTGGACAATACAGCCTTAACTTAAAGACTAATAAATACCTTAAATTGACTAATAATGATATTTAACATAAGAAACTTATAGTCTCTATTAAGGGGTAGAAACTGTTCTTGCCTTAATTTTTTTTCAATCACCACTGTTTGTCTTATTGTTAAGACAAGCACTAAAACTCATTAACTAATACAAATGGTTTTTCCATTTCAATCTTCTCACTAGCCTCGTGGTGTCAAGAAGTTGAATAGCGTTGAACATTCCGGTGATGGAGCTTATGTTAGTGACCTTCAGCAATCTTTGTAATTGTACTGGCAACTTCCTTTAACTCAAGGTCTTATGGAGGTAGTCTTTACAAATGTATCAAGGACCATTGACAATTCCCCATATCACTTATAAAATAATATACCACTTTCTGCTATAACCAAACAGCTGGCAAGTATGAATCCATACAGGCATTAGACCTTGTTTTTAGAGTAATTATTTTAATTAAATTTATTTTCTACTGAGTGTGTAAAACCTTCTAAGTAGCCATCAACTCATCTCGCTTCTGAACATGGATCTCCAGCATGATAACTAGCTGACTGCGCTACATAGCTGAGTTTTGATACAGTCATACAACTGGAGCAAATGGTAAATATGACTCAAGGAAATTTGAGAAATATTGGGGTAATAGACTATAGACAATTTATATATGTCCTCATAGTGTCAAATACTTAACTTACATCCAGAAAGAATGACAACCACCCTTTTTGTTGTTCAAAATCTTTTAACAATATTATTTGTATCCTTATGACAGGTTCATAGTAGAATGTTTAGAATTAAAAAAATTTGATCCCATTTAGAATATAGGAAAAAAACTATTGTCGCATATTTATACTGCCATTATTAAGATAAACATATTTTAGCTTTTATGAGCCTGGGCTGATCAGAAAGACAAATTAAAAAAATATTATAAAATTAGGAATAAACTTATAGGTCTTTAATTACATATGGATACACAACTAAAGGTGATTAGTAACTGAAATAATAAATCAGATAACATTAAATTTTAAATACAAATTAGCCTCAAAAATTATAAGACTACGGAAATTAAGATTAACTTCTGTTTAAAATATGTTATAACTAATTAATCATACAAGTATTGAACTTCAATATATCTGTTGGATACAATATATGAATGTGAAAAATATGTACCTACCTGCTGCGCTGTACGGATCTGTTGCTGACGAGATGGGTGGTGCATATGATGCTTGCTGCTGATGACGCCATGACACCTCTGACAACTCTTCACCTCCCCGTTCTAGCTGATGCTCTTTAGGTGCATTTGATACTGTGAACAGGTGACAAAAATTTTGTGATAACAAATGCAAAATGTTGTAAGCAGATGAACAAACAGGTATGTGATGACAATTCTATAATGACTGAAGGTAAATTTTAAATTTCTTTGTAGTTGAACCATAACATGCATGCATTCCCATTACCAACTGAGGTGTTGACTGAGCCAGTCTTTTTTTTCCAATGAAAATTAATGTTACCTATTTAATTTAGGTATTCTAAGAATTACTATAACAGTTCCTGTATTTCATATTATAGGATAATTATCTTATTACATAATAATTAATATTGAATGTTATATCTAATTGAAGATCATTTGTCTACAACAGCTCCAAGTGACAGTATGGCAGTTTTCCCTCAAATAATTAATAATATTTTTATTTTAAGTATAGCTTGATTAACGAAAATGCTATCACCTGATACATAAAAGCTTTACTAAAGAAGTATATATTTTTTTAGAATATCATGATAAAAAGTTTACCATACAAATCAGGTGATATGAATGACAAACAGTAAATGTACATTCACAAAATATACCGGATGCAAGCCGCCCGGTGCTACAAGGCATTCTTAAAACACCTGCAACGTCATAATAGCATCTTTACCTTGATTCCCTTGCCCTTTCATCCGCTGTTCACCAAGAACATGAAACAAAGAATATTTATATTAAAAAATACAAAGCTAGACCAGTAACAGGAATTATATAGGGAAAAAAAATAAGCATTAATACGAAATACCTGATCTGACACGCCTGCTGACATTGGCCGCGATTTTAGTGTTAAAACTTTTTATTACGAGTCTTTAATTACAATAAATCACTATTATTATCACATCAGGTCACTGCACCAAGTCTAAATTGTCCAAGAAACACTTAAAATAACTAAAAAAGTCAATTTTTAAGATGTTTGCTGAATGTCCGTAAAGTAATAGGAACGAATATGGACGTCGCTTTTCTCAATGGTGATTGGCGGAGAAGCAATGTTGCCATTTCAAACTAATTATTGAAATTTAGCGCCTTATTTGAAACGCCAAGTTTAAGAAATAGAGTTGACCGAAGATGTTAGGTTAATAATCGATTTAAGTGAGAAACTGTTATTGATTTCACATCTTCGTTTATTAGGGATTACGGATAATAAATTTTCTTGTGCCCAACTTGATTTTTTTAAAAATAATTAAGCTTTAAGTGTGAGAACTGAATTACAACTACATATATATAACTCAATAATAAAAATCTTAATATTTACAATTTATTTAATAGTAAAATGTTCACTTTTTGGTAAAAAATGAGGATATTGTCTTTGTTCCACTTGCTGCTTTCTGTCTTGCCTTTTCTTTGGCTGTTAAGGGTTTCTGTTTTTTTACCACATTTGAATTAAAACTAGTATCCATAAGTTCACTATCTTCATTAATTTCACATTTAACTCTTTTATTGGCTTCTAATAACTCACTGGCATCAGATTTACGTTTTCCAACAGACTCTATAAGTTCAGATTTGAATGCAAATTTCTTTTCCAACACTTCAACTAAGTCATCTTCTAGATATTCCGAAATAATTCCATGAGCATACTTCAGGTAAAATTCTGAAAAATGTTTTGTCATTTCAAAGAAAGAAAATATTGCTATTTGAAAACTCCTTTTTAAACTAGACATCTTAACAAAATTGATGCAAAGGTTTTCTTAAAGGTATTCTCAATTATTATAAAAATAGTAAACTATCTAAATGTGTATGTATACATAGATAATTTTGGCACAAGCATACTGCATGAATAAAAAAACTTCATACTTTTAATTGTAGAAGTTTAAAATGTAACAGTGAGAATCTAAAGCAGCACTGGTTCTAGTACAAAATTGAGTAAACAACCCTTCTTCTAATATCTATTATGATCAGTGCTGGCCTAGTGGCTAAATCATGCAACTCTTGGTCTTGAGGTTGCACATTCAAATTATGGTCATGCATCAATGTAATTTTCTTCCTATGTGTGCATATAATACTTGCTCATACACTGGTATATATTGTGTGGAAACTGGCATGCTTAGACTTAAATATAAAAACAGAAATATGAGCCCAAGACTATTAGAATATTGTGGTGTCACTGTTTTTTTATTGATAGATAACCTTAACTCTACCTTCATCAATTGAGTCATTATTGAGTGTACTAGAGATAAATGTTGCAGAACTTGATCCAGAAGTAACATGTATCTTTTTATTTTTTAATAATGTTGCTAATTTTCGCACTTTACTTTCCAGCCACTCCATGGTTTTAACTTCACTGTACTTGTAGGCTTTTAGTTCAGCAGAACCCTTAAAAACATATAAATTAAAATAATAGATATTTTATTCTCAGAATGAAAATGTCATGTTGTTATTAAGTTATACAATAAATTTGCTTTGATATTCATCAAAAACACTACAAGTTCATCTCCTTCTGTAGACAGTCATCTGTATAGAATAATGTCTTTATAATAATTATAATTTAACTTTGTTTTTACTTACCTTTAAGTCTGCAACACAATCCAAGTCTCCAATAAACTCTGGAATTTCATGAAAGCCTTTTTCAGATAATAAATCTTCTAAAGGCACTGCCCTGCTTGTACACTGTTCACGTAGTCTAGGAAGCACTGTGGAAGTATTACTATAATGTTAAGTTAACTTTTCACTCTCTAGACTCACATTTAAGTAGTTGTAATAAAGTAGGACTGTAGGGATGAGATCACAATCTTATTTCCTATAGTTTTCAGAATTTTTATAAAAGATATTTCCTTTATTTTATTTATTATTAAATTTAGTCAAGTGTTACCATCATACCTAAGAATACAGGGTTAACAGGAGTCACTAACATTATACTTCCATCAGATTTCACAGTTTCTCCTATGAACAAGGAACGAAATGGTTCACTGAATGTCACTACTTCAAACATCTTCTTATTTAACTTATCTAAAACATACTTTGTAGGCGAGCTGTGTGCCGGGTGCGGTAAAGTTATTATCCTAAAGCTATTATTGTTAAAGAGCGTATCTGAAATGAATGTTCACAAAATATTACAATAATATATATAACTCATAAAACCTAACTTCCATTAGTACACTGGACATTAGAAATATTTACAAATACCTTTTATCAACATAACCCAAGAATTTTCTATACGGCTTTTTGTAATTACAGTAGATTGAATAGGCCCAACTTTCTTCTTAGATCTCGTCGTCATAGTAATGTTTCGGTAATGCTGTTAATATAATAATAAAATTAGTTTCAACTTTCAAGTCTGTGCTCGTAGCGTAAACGGAGCGAAATTTGTAATTTCGAATGTTTAATAATTCGTGTTTCGTACAGACTAGGAACTAGCATGACAATTCTTATATTTCACAGATATGTAAATATGCTATATATTATACAATCAAGTAAAATATATAGTAGATTTCTTTTCAATTAAAACGTCCCCAAAAACCCCATATTTACTATATTACAAATTATATTATTCATAATATTTATGCAACTGCTGCTCAAGAAAAAAAAGTTCAAAACCAAACTGACGTTGAGCTAGAGCTAAAGAAAGCATTCTTTCTCGATCTTTTAACTTTTAAATTTGTAAACGAAAGATCGTTATTAGTGTTTATGTATAGATCTGAGAGCTTGGAAATTCCATGTATTAGTTTAGGTTAGGCTTGTTGACTAGGAACGTTTAGGAAACTCTTAAATGTTTCGTATCTTTAATTAACCGTCTGGAGATTAAATTAACTCTCTGATTGAACTACTTTACTGCGACATTTACTTCAAAATATAAGCGAGCAAGAATAAGAACCAAGAACAAGAATTCGTGCACGATAAATATTTAGATCATCCGAATGAATTCTCATTGCTTATTGGTGTCAATTATGTGGTTGATAATGCTCCTTTGAGGCGGACTCTGACAGCAATGTTATAATTATTGCAAGTGTTGCATTTATTATTCTGTCTTAAAAAGAAACGAAGGAAGCGACGTTGATGGTTGACAAATTTAATGCAACGAAGGATTATAATTTTCAAACGTCGGATACCAGAGACATCTGGAATTTCGATAGGATTCTATCATGTATAAGCAATTATCTTGAAACCGATCTATAAATGAATCGATGATCTCAAATACAAAAACTCTTTCAAGATACCGCTCCGAGGAGCGAGCACTTCCGAACACGCAAGAATGCTTTAAGCAGTTGTTCGCACGCTCTAGTACCGTTTTCCCCAAGCGAACGAGCATTCTTAAAGTATTATATATATATTATATCCATAGAATCTTTGTGTTTCCAATTAATTTGTAATTCCATTAAAAACAACGAAAAAATGCTGTTTATTTGATAGAGTGGCGATAGATTGAGCATTCGCTCGTCTGATGATAATCGGGCTTTTTTATATTATGGCAATAGTTTTTAATCGGCCTTTAGGTAAAGTTGTATGTTTAAAATTTTATACAGTTGTCAGTTGTCAATTGTCAGTTATCAAACTAATTTTCAATTTGCCGCGGTGCGAATCTCCAGAAAAGCCTGTTAAAAGTTCCAACTTTTTGTACCATTATTGTTAAAAATATTAACTATTTAACATAAAAAGGAATAATTTTTACCTCTAACGTCATAGTACATTCTTAGTAAAACTTTAAGATGCAGGCATTTTTAAAAACTGGTAAAATCTCCGCGTCAGAAAAGGCCGGATCATCGGGTATAAAGACAAACAAGAAAAAGCCCCCAGCACCTTGGGTTGAAAAATAGTAAGAAATAAATTTAATTTGTTAATACATTATTATATCAGAAATACATATGAAAATAATAGGAAATATACTTGGTGAAACTTATTTAATGCTTAATATATGTAAAATAAAACTCAGTAATAAAGTGTCTTATTTGTTCCTAGATTATAATATCCATTCTTGAGTTAAGCAATATAATTCACCACTGTCTTATTATGCCATATACATATGTATTAGGAATTAAAAAATCCTTTAAACTCTTGTCTTAAGCCAGTCTGGCATATCTATAAAAGTTAAAAATTAATTTCTTTGAATTATTTTATTTCATACTGCTTAAGAATTTGGTGTTAAGTTTGCCACCTTTGTGTGATAACTCAATAAATTATACACTTTCAGTAGACCAAAAACAATTGATGATATAGTTGACCAGGGTGAAGTTGTGCAAGTTTTAAGAGAATGCTTATCAGGTAGTGATTTGCCCCATCTTTTGTTCTATGGGCCACCTGGTACAGGAAAGACAAGTGCAATTTTGGCTGCTGCTCGTC